>NW_018238583.1:0-326 GCF_001263595.1 Phalaenopsis equestris | reverse complement strand
AAAATAATAAAATTAGAAAGTTATAAGAAAAAATAGTTGTTAAATACAAAATTTCAGCCAAGATCAAAATTCATGCTATTAAAAGAAATACAACATGTATCAAACTTTACAAAACTTCAAGCACGCACACACACCAGTCAGTAAATAAGTAGATAGAAAAAATAAGAATGAAAATCATGCAAATGGAAGATCTAGACCTCATGATGCCCTTGGAGATATCTAACGCCTGTGAAAAGCTTGAAGAATCCAAAAATCCAACTGCATATACACATCAATCTATGAAAATAATTATTTTTTTCACAACTCAATGTTTAATATCTTTTGCA
>NW_018238582.1:0-517 GCF_001263595.1 Phalaenopsis equestris | reverse complement strand
TACAGCATTTAAAGTTTGATTTTTAATGTTTATAACACTTTTTTTTAAAAAATAGTAACAGTAGTGTGTTTTTGATACGATTTTGAAGATTTGAGTGTTATATAGGTTTGAATATGAAAGTTTAGATGTTAGATATGTAATTATATAAGAATTGTGTGGTATGTATGTAAATGTTTGCTAATTGTTCCTGGCATGGCAGCTTCCCATTCTTCCAGAATAAATTACTTTTGAAATTAAAGGTCTGTTTGAGGCAGCTTATAAGTGCGGGCGGCGTTTTCAAAACGCCGCCGTACCGTTTGGTTCGCGCGTTTCGCCAGCTTATCTGAAACTGCGTTTAGGTTTTTACACTAAATGCAGACCGCGGGTTAACCCCAGCCGGCCCGTGGGCCGCATTTCAGGATAAGCAGCTTATCCTGAAACGCACAAGCTGCCCCAAACAGACCCTAAATCCGATTGCCTGAGCTGAACAAATCATTCAAGTATTAGGGTTTGAATCAGTCAGATGAGCCAAATAAGC
>NW_018238581.1:0-405 GCF_001263595.1 Phalaenopsis equestris | reverse complement strand
TTTTTTAATAGCTCTTTATGGCATGTGTGAAAAGAAGCGCTTAAATCTACCATCCAAGATTCGGTACTAACTAGAGAAAACACTAGAGAATCATTTCGGATTTCATCGGTGAAAATATTTGTAGCCTACACCAACTTTCCTTAAGAGTTCTACAGTCCTTCTTGAAATGTTATTTCTTTCCGCATATTTAGCATTGACATCTATCACCTGGACTTTCCTCTTCTAGACTTGAATTTGTCTCTAACTGAATTCCTGTCCAAACTCTTTTTGTTTTCAACATTCTATGCAGCCTGAAAATTCACCATTCGTTGACTTCCTATGAACTTCATTCAACGCCAACCCACAATGTCATCGAAGTTCAAATTTCTATTCACAGAAGAGTTATCGTTGTGACCAATTTATCCC
>NW_018238580.1:0-8095 GCF_001263595.1 Phalaenopsis equestris | reverse complement strand
CAAAAAAGCGGCCCCAAACGGACCCTAAGTTGAGATAGTTCTGTATTGTTCATTTGGCGTTGTTTCAGAAGAGAACCTTTTAGTTTGGACTCATGGTGAAACATATTCATGGATGGAGCCTTAATGGTTATTGTGAATAGGGGTGTAAACGAACCGAATATGAACGAACTAAAGCTTGTGTTTGTGTTCGGTTCGTTTGAAATTTAGTTTGTTTGAAGTAAGTTCGTATTCAAAATTTTTCGTGAAGTCACTGTATATAATTATTATAAATTTATTATATATTATAATTTATAAAATTTAATTTTTTTTAAAAATATCATAAATTATATATATATAATTATTTTAAATTATTTTATATTTCGAACAACAACGATTCGAACACGAACGAACACATTAATATTCGTGTTTAGTTCGTTTAACTAACCGAACGAAAAAAAATTGTTCACGTTCGTCTCGTTTACTTATCGAACGACTCAAATACGAACTGTTCGCGAACAACGAACTTTTTTGACAGCCCTAATTGTGAATTTATATTAGCTTCTTTTGGTTTGGTTAACTGAAGGTTTATGTTGGGATTACTTTTACATTAATTATTTTCTGTGGATAATATGCTACTATGAACTCCCACCGATGAAGCTTAAAAATGAAGCTTAAATAAGCTACTCCGTGTTTTTACCTTCTTTATAAATCTTTGCTCTCCTTTGATCCAGTTCTGAGTTGTATAGGTTATGTCTATCTGGTAAAAGTTGTATTTTGTGTTTCTGGTTTATGCTTTTGGGGAATTTACATACGTAGCACCCAAATCTTATGCATTTACTTATTTCATACCAAAATTTGATTTTTACAACCAAAAAGACTCTATCCCGTAAGAGATGGAAATAATGCAATCCAACTTTTAATACATTGGGAACTGTGCTAGATTATAAGAACCAAAGATTGGGTGAGAGATTAAATAAAAGCATAAGATTTGGGTGCTGCGTATGTGAATAATCTCATATTTTTTTGTATTTTAATTTTCTTTTTAATTTGAGAAATATTTACGTACGTCTAAAGTACACAGAGCTGCGTATGTTGGTAGATTACAAAGAGGGTATTGAGGGTTATATTCGCGTTATACCCCTGTAATTTACCTGTAACCTACCTGTAACTAGTAAATTTCGCGTTTCTATTTTCATATATTTATAAGTTACAGATAGTTTACAGAGAAATTACAGTGATATAACGTGAATATAACCCTCCAATGTCTTCCCTGTACCCTAACGATCTAAGCGCAAATATTTCTCTATTAATTTTCTTATTATTAAAGTTAAGCTTAGCTCTCATTTTCCACTGGAAAAAAAAAGATGCATTTTGGAAGAACCTTTTTTCAACAAATTCCTGCTTTATCGTGGCAGCGCCTGCCTTCAATCACTCCCCATTATTCTGCTTTCCTGATTCCTTTTATGCTCGATTCCAATCGGCCTTTAATATTGGTATGCTAAGAAGGCCTGTTTCATTCGGCGGAAGAGAAACGGGGAAATAGGGCTGGGCCGTTCCCGTAAGCGTGTTACAATGATAGTATAAGTGCGTCCCCCGCCGCAGGTGTCTACTGCTCCTCCGTCATTACTTCTGTCACGGCGCAGAATACCGTCGGTGTTCAGGTGCTTCTTTGCTGGAGAAAATGCTCTTTTTCTTTTTCTTTTTTGCTAATAAATTCTAATTATTTCTGAGTGATTGCTCTTGCTATTATTTTTTAGTTTGCAAAGAAAAATAAGAAACGGAGGGAGCAGAGTGAAGAGAAAGAATAAAAAAGACATCCTTTTCCCTTTTAACTAAGTTTTAAGAGAGAAAAAATCTTTTTATTTTTGCTCTTATTAAAAAAATAATCTTGTAAGGTCCATTTTAGCTTCCACCCAACGGCCTACGCCATAATGCAATATTTTTTGGACTATTTCTTTCCTATTTTTTTTATACTAAATACATCATAAACTGCCAGGAAATTTTGGGGCCAAGGAAGAGTGAAGTTGAAGTTGGGCAAGAAACATAATGGTTAAACCCACTTTTAGCTCAAATAGTTTAGCATACATGAAAGGGCCAACCGCCTGATATTTTTTGTGCCAATATCTTTTTCAATTATTCTATATGGATAGCAATATTCTCATTAGAGCTCTTCACAATGAATATTGCTTCCCCCCAAATGAAAGCTTCTCAACAACATTAAATTTCATTCACTAATTGTCTGTTTGGGGTAACTGCAACTTTTTAAAAAACCACTGCGTAACAACTGTCCTAGGAAGTTGTTGCACGAAAGCTGCTGCGGGGAAGCTGTGTCTGTTTGTTTTATACAACTGTGCTACAATTATTATGATAACAAAACATTTTTGTTGTTATATTGCTGTGTTGTTTATAACAGAGCTTGTCTGTCCATGTTGAATAACTCATACATGAAAACATAAATTGTATTCAAAATCTCAAAAAACTCAAGTTCAAATATTACACATAGAACTGACATCTCAGTTAACAATGAATAACACAACAATCAAAATAAAAAATAAAAGTATTAAAATAACAATTAACATTAATATGATATTGACTTTGAAATGCAAACGATCAATTTTATGAGATAACTTCTTCTCTAAAGAAATTTTCTACGTTTAATCACTGTCTGAAGTGAAATCGTTTAACTGATCCACTAACCTGAAGATGTCATAGTCCTCTGCGGAACTATTCTTTGGACACTTGTAAAATTTTCTCTAATCATCAACTTCATAGCTCATCTAATACTTCTCTTGAAGTCATGCTAGATGAGCTATGAAGTTCATGATTTTTGTGAAAATTTTCAAATATATCAATAAAAATGGTTTGTCTAATACGAAACATGTTGTTAAATCTTGTTGGATGATCCATAAGTAACTCTCCAACCCATTTATCACCAATGTATGTGAATGTCATGCAAAGAGTGAGAGCAATATATTAGTTGTAATTACATTAAGCTGATATAGCTGTAAATTTTCTTTTACGTCTGTCCTTATCCATATTGTTCATTATTGATATAGCTAACACATAAATAACACTTATGTATTAGTAAGTAATATATTAAACAAAAATCATTGCAATGAGAAGTTCAGAAATAATGAAAGATTGTAGCATTCCTACATAAAAAATAATGTCATACACTGATATCAATCAAACATAAAAGAAGTCTAAAAATAACATAAGAGTCATATGTTCCAATTCTCATAAAAGTGACGTAAATGATTAACTGTACGATTAAGTGTCATCAACATAAAGAACTCTCTCCTAGTCGGATATTTTAATAACTTCATTGAAAACAAGTAAAACATGTCTTCATATATTTCTTGAGTTTCTTTCAGCATTCTCATAACTTGTTGAATAGAAGTTGCATCCGATGTGCTAGACTCATTGGTGCATGAAACATCTAATTGCGAAATTTGACTTCTTATGAAAACCACAATCCTTTTTTCTTTTTCTCAACTCTAGGATGTTTGGAACGACTAGTTGACGCAACTTCATTACGTTGGGATTAGACCCTTCATTTGAGTTAGCAGTTTACTCAGCATCTACATGCTCAACTCTGCTAGCGTGCACTCAGCATCTACATGCTCAACTCTGCTTGGTGCCCATGCATGATCACTCGTGGCCACAACTCCACCAAAAATTAGGTCTATTTTTTCTTCAAGCTCAGGGTCAATGTCACTAAACTTCAACTTCTTGGCAGTTGGCATGACCAACAAATTGATTGGATAGTTGATATGTTGATATAATTGAGATAACATCAAAAAAATGGAAAGCACTAAAAATTGAATACATTTTTATCTCCAGTCTCTCAGCCCACTATTTTTTCAAAGCATCAATAGTTCATTTTATGAGATCCCAACCCAATCCCTTTGATCCTCGTTTTAACTCTTTCCATATTTTTCAATTATTTTTTAACTCATCTCATTTGTTTTTTAATTATATCCTATCATATTATCTTTCACTATTTTCCTTAAATTGTTCATAATATTTTGTTATCTTTCTTTACTAAAATAGGTAGTTAGCCAATCTTTGAATTCCACCTTCTTTAGGCAGGGATCACAAAAGATTAACTTCATATTTTTATCCGAGATGACAGATGATCTGATTTCTTTTATCTTACACATCACCACTACTAGTATGAAAACAACCACTCAACATAATTTTTTACAAACAATAACTTGAACTCATCAAAACATAAATTAATCAAGAAAGCAATCCACAACTCCCAAACATTTTCTCCACATGACACAAAAGTGATAATAATCACATATGAAAAATCACAGCAAACACGATAACAAAAAATAAACATCTATAATAGAAAATAAACCTCTAAAATCTAGCAAAATAGTATGGTTTGGGCCAACTCTTTTTTTCAAACCCAAACGTAACTAGTTCTAGTTTTTTCAATCATTTTCATACTCATACATACATTTCAAGGAACAGTGAAAGTTTTATTAGAACGAAACCGTAGAACACGGGTGAGCGACGATGGCGTATAGACGACGGTGCATTTAATTAAACGTACCCATGCCTCGAAAGGCAGCTGGTAATGCTCAACTGAACCAGGAAATAACTTTAAAAATGTCTCACCATATGTATAAAAATGACATCTATCAAATCATCTTGAACTCATGTATTCATAAACCATGTGCCACGTCAAAAAACAATTTAACTAGCCCTGCTAATTATGATCATGGTAGGAAAATGTTTAATGCTATTTGTATTAGGAAGATTTCCATACATACCACTCAATTCCTATATATTTATCATCTTTAGCAAAGAATTTTGATGTCTTCTAATTTTAAGCACTCCTTATAACTCTTGAATATTTCATATGCAATCTCGATGCAAATTGCATAATTCTCACGCATTTCAACCGGAGACATCATAAAATCCTAACTCATTTTAGCCAGAGATGTCCCAAAATCCCTTATAATAGTCTTTGATGAAGCTCAGATGCACAATCTAGACCAATCCCTCAAAAAAAGATCTCCAAACTTCACAAGAGTTTCGAAAGCCATCAAAGAAACAATCGAATGCCATCACATAAACAATTTCTCCAAACTTCACCGAATTTCTCCATCTTAGAAAAATCGCAAAGAACAAAGCTCTGCGAGACATAAGTTATTGAAAATATCAAAGGTCATTACAATTATAGCATAATTCTCACTGATTTCAGCCACACATATCCCAAATTCTCTCAAAATGATCTTTAATGAGGCTCGCATGCACAATACAGACAAACCTCCAAAAAAAATTTCTCCAAACTTCACAGAAATTTCTAAGGACATCACAGAAACAATCAAAGGGCATCACATAAAAAAATTATCCAAATTTCACCAATTTTCACTATCACAGAAAAACCACAAAGAAAAAAGCTCGGTGGGAGAGAAACTACAGCAATATCAAAGGCCATCACGGAAAAATCGCATAATGTTCATTGAAAAAATCAAAGGCCATCACATAAATGAGAAAACATTTCTCCATTTTTCTCCAAATTTCTCCAAATTTCTCCAAATTTCTCCAAATTTCTCCAAATTTCTCCAAATTTCTCCAAATTTCTCCAAATTTCTCCAAATTTCTCCAAATTTCTCCAAATTTCTCCAAATTTCTCCAAATTTCTCCAAATTTCTCCAAATTTCTCCAAATTTCTCCAAAACATTTCTTAAAATTTCTCAACTCAAAATTTCTCCGTCACAGAAAAACTGCAATGAACAAAGCATGGTGAGACAGAAACCACAAACCACACATGATATTTGCTTAAATTTTAAGGATAGAATGTACCGGAGTACAGGAAAACAAAGAAAGAAAAGGCTGGAATCGAGCTGTCGTCATAGGCACTGGAAGACGTGGAAATTGAAGGCATAAAAAACACTAATAGGTAGGAGGAGGTTTGATTGATTAGCACTCGAATGAATGAATAATTTTTAAGCCAGCAAAGGAATTTGAGTTGAATGAAACCACGAAACATGGGTGCGTTTAACAAAACACAACCATTCCGCAAAAATCAAACGACTTCAACAACATTTTCGCGCCGCGCTGCAACTAATAAGTTGCCCCAAATAGACCCTAAGATTCACTCAACTACATGATGCCTATGTGAGAGTCACTTACTCTTGATATTTATTTAAATATTGTGGAAGCCTAAAAAAGCTCCAAAAATCTGTGTGAATTATGATATATTGCATGAAGCACTTGACTCCAACGAAACAATAGTTTTGATAGCACTATTCTTTGGGAGTATTTGTACCTAATGGCTGAAGTTGGGTCATATATATTAGTGGTCAAATGTATTTTTAACCCAAAGGTTTTATGTTAGTGGCCTATGATAGAGAGATTCAATCACTCGTTATTTCTACAATAACATATCTTTCATCTACTCTATGTGAGATCCAACTTAATACTTTCATGTGCCTTCATGTAAACAATAAAAAGAAAGTGGTTCACAAGATAGGGTTTGTTGGTGTAAGGAATTTTGATTCAAGAAACATCACTAAAATTAGAGTTGGAAATGCTTAAGGGGGATAATACTATGATTAATATGACATATATGCTAAAAAACAATAATGGCTTATTGCTATGTAAAGTGTTCGAGTGGAAAGAATTTAGTAGTATAGCGCTTGTTGTGCAAAGTGTTCTCTACAAGGTGGATTCCACCCTTTAAAAGAGATATTGTGGTGCAAATTGTTTCAATGGTTCATTTTCCATGATCCAACAGACACTTTACTCACACATGTATTGATCATGTGCATGAATATGAACTCTTATCGCAAGACTCTAGAAAATGAAGAAGAAAATATAAATTTTGAAGACATAGAAGTGAAGGTTGTTTCAGAGATTAATGAGCAAAACTTAATTGTGTTTATAAACATGAAACAGAGGTAACTGATTCCGCAAAGTTGTAACTTTTGATCAGACTACTAAAACAGACAAAAATTTTTTTATTTGGGTGTACTGGTTTAGGAACAATAAAATGTGAAAATCAAATTGACAAAATAATGCAAATGGTGGCTAGTTCACAAAGATATAAAAAATAGGATTTGCACACCCTTGTGCAGGAGTAGCGCTTCAATATGTTT
Source organism: Phalaenopsis equestris (assembly GCF_001263595.1). NCBI lineage: Eukaryota > Viridiplantae > Streptophyta > Magnoliopsida > Asparagales > Orchidaceae > Phalaenopsis > Phalaenopsis equestris. The sequence continues at coordinate 998 of NW_018238580.1, read as the reverse complement.
GGTGGGCTTTTTTATTGTGTATCGACCGTAAATCTCGGAAAATTTCTATATAAATGATTGGATGCGTCATTCAAAGAATAATATATTACGCTGAGGGATATAAATATTATCTAAAAGTGAATCTAATCATCCAGATGATGAAAATCTCCATGATTTATGGGTCTGCGGAACCATGAGTTTTTTCCTTACCTTATGGGTGTAAGATAAGGTTCATTTTATTTTGTAGTCTGGTATCCCTATGAGGCGAAGCTCGTAGTTAATTACATCTCAGGAATTGTGATTTCCGATAATACTCTTAATTAAAGTTTTGGCTTCATCGTGCATGATCATTCATAAGTGTCTGTAAGATGATGATATTGAGGGTTCAGATTGATAGATTTAGGGTATGAAAAGATTTGAGCGAAATCAAAAGGCTTGAGCCGTACAATCCAATGGTAATGTGTCATGGAAAGACCTGGGAGAAGGGTTAGCTAACTTTGGGAATAAAACACACCATGGCGATTGGAAACTGATTTGGATTGATTCACTTGAGTCTAGGGCTTGAGTTGGTTGGGTTTTAATTTCATTTAAAGGGTTGTTTTGAGTTAATTTATTTTAATTAATTTGGATTTATTTTAAGTTATAGAAGTTGCATTTTTGAAGTACATTTCAAGTGTTTTGAAGTTTGTTTGTAGATAATTTATTTGACTTGAGGTTGTTTAAATTTGTTCGTTTTATGTTTGTTTGTTTACCTGTTCATAATTTATTAAAGCTTATTAAAGCCCGTTAAATTTTGTAAACTTGGTTATAATTAGTTAAAGTTGATTGAAGTTGGGTATTTTTTATTATTTTTAGTTAATTTTGGTTAAAATTTGTTGAAGTTTATTGAAATTTCTTTTAAATGTTTTAGGTTTTAGTTTTGAATACATTTCAGAGTTTTAAAAGTTTATGTTTTGAAGTCTTAAGGTGTTTGGTTTTAGTTTAATTTAAAGGGTTGTTTTGAGTTAATTTATTTTAAT
>NW_018238579.1:0-564 GCF_001263595.1 Phalaenopsis equestris | reverse complement strand
GAGAGATAATAAGAGAAGATATATCTAATCCTTTTTTTCCCTCATCTCCTCTTGCCCCCTTTCTAGCTCCTCTAATGTCCCTCACTCCCTCTTTGTTCCTACGATTATCTTTCTCTCATTTTATCTGGCTGAGAAAGGCACAATGAGAGAGAGAATGATAAAGTGTGAGAGAAGGGGGGAGCACCAAGGAAAGATAGAGAGTGGGAGGATCAAAGAAGAGGAAGAGCTCTTGAATTCTGTCTCCCTCTCTCTTTTTTTCTTCCTCTTTCAAATCTTTTTGTTCTTTCTCACCTCTCTGTCTCTAACCCGCTCTTTCTATATATCTCTCTCTTATCTCTCACTTTTCTCTATATTTTGTTCTCTCTCTCTCTCAAGCTCTCACTTTCTCTCTTCTATCTGTTCGCTCCCTCCCTTCCTCTTTATCTCTCTTTCACTCTCTTACCCAGCATTCTATAGGTTTCTAACTTTCTCTTTTACTCTTTCTCCCATATCTTTTCACTATCTCTCTCTTGCTCTCTCTCTTTCACTGGCTCTCAATTCCTCTCTCTCCCTTCCACTCTCTCA
>NW_018238578.1:4345-7619 GCF_001263595.1 Phalaenopsis equestris | reverse complement strand
TCTTTAGGCTTTTGTATAGCTCTGCTATACAATTTCAGCCCTTACCTGCTTTAGGATACTGAGATTGTCGTCTGTCTCGACCTAAATCCTCACATCTTCCAAGTTATTTGTATGATCTTTTCACACAAATATAAGTCATAATTAATAAAATTATCAGGATGAAACATTCAATAATTCTAATCTCCAAAATTGAAGCCAAACCATAGGATAGCTTGGGAAGTCACCGATGTTCTCCTCTAGATCTATGACATCCCCTAGTTCTTCCTCCTTTCGATTCCAAATAAAATGTTCTAAAATTTGAGCAATTACCCTTTCACACCTCTTTGTCTGATCTCGTTGAAAAATCCTATCATTTGACCTCTTCGAAGATAATATCCCCTGATTTTTATCGAGAGTTTTCTTAGGTGACTTTGGTTATCTATGATGTAATTAACTATAGGGGCTTAACCTTATAGGAAGTTTTTCCGAACCCAACTTAATATAAACCATATTTAATTTTTCGTATTAAATAAATGAATTTGTCAGTCAACATAAAAATGGTTTCGCAGACTTAAACAGATGTCATACAATCTTTAATTTATTTAATCGTGTCTTTACCAGTAAGTAATGTATCTATCTCTCGGGATAGGTGCACTACTTGCGGTATTATCCTCATTTATTTAAACGACCATCTTCAAGTTGAGTAACTTTTTCATCAAATGCACTTTGTTATTCGCCAATGGCTTTCATATATACCTGATAAAGTCATCATAAGATCTGCAGTAGTATTCTCTTTGATTACGTTGTGGGCAATCGATCTCGACAGAGTTAATAGAATAACCCCCATAACCTATCGATCCAATAGATTCCATTCCGCATCGTCCATCTTTTCCGGCTTCTTTCCCAATAACGGAAGATGAAGCTTCTTCTCATAGAGGTTGTCCTCTATCTGTTTCCTCCAACAAGCAAAATATGTGTCATTAAACTTATCGATCCCCAATGTTATCACTTCGTCTCCGTCAATTGTTCTTCCTTAGATTCGAACCATAGTTCTAATACCAGTTGTTGTGAGAAACAACAACAATAAAACAAAAAATCAAATCAAGAAAAAATCGCAATACTAAAAACAACGAAACACACAGATTTACGTGGTTAAACAAATTGCGTACGTCAATGAAGCTGTAGATGATTTTATTAGCCTGAAAAATTACACTTGTCGATCACCTCGACAAATATAAGAAAGATTCTCACTCCTCTCTCCTCTCTCTACCCGAGAGCCACCAACGAGAAAAATTAAAAGAACAAGAAGCGAGCAGCTACCTTCCTTTGAGCTTCACGCCAATAAGCCACACATGATTCCCTTTGAAGCCTTCTTCTTATAGAGCACACAAGAGATCATGTATAGAATCATTTTTGACCCATTAAAGGCAAGCCCATTAGCAAGCCCATTAATGTGAATATCCCTTGCTCTAATCAGCAACGTCTTTAGCCCAAGAAAGGTAAGCTCCTTTATTTCGCCAATCACAGGGAAGCCAGAAGCAGGTGGGAGATCAATTTTGGGAAACATAAATAACAAAAGATGGAATTAAGCTCCTTTCCTTAATTTGTGAAATTAAGAAATGGAATGTATTGAAATATATTTAAATGCTGCTCAAACAGAGCAGTGGACCGGGCTCCACCTTCCTTAACAGTATCTACCTTCTCAACCTGTAGCTACCAACACATCATGTGTAAATTTATTTTAATTTTATTCTCTCTTAAGAGAGCTTAAAAAAATATAATTTAATCGTTGTATTTGATTTATTAAATTTTAATAATATTTCAAGCCAAACGCAAGTTTAATTCGAATAAATAAGTTCGAATTGAGTCAAACACAAACAAGCTTTTAACGAGTTATATCAACCACAAGCCAAATACAAACAAAAAAAAATGAATGAATCGAAAACGAACAAGCCTTCATCTCGCCCATACTAGGTTCGTTTACAACCTAATCACATATGTATCATATAAAACACTACATTTTAATTTTTATGTACTTGTCATTTTATTTATGGATGAAAAAAAATACATTTCATTTTTGAAAGGTAAAAATGGTGATGTTCTAAAATTGATATTGAAAACCTGGATGGTATAAATATAAAAGCTAAAATTTCAGTATTATACATATGTGAATATACAAGGATTGGTTGACATGTATGAAGATGCCCTTCTATTTTTTCACTGAATCATAACAATTATCAATGTAGGTGGCCGCATATGCTTCTTGTTTGCGGAAAAATTATTACTTCAGGACTCAGTGCTGTTTGAGGAGTCCAATCTTGCGCTGACACGTAGAAGGTCGGGCCTGCCTAAGTAAAAAATGAAAAAAATAATGAAAACACGCTACCCGGCCTGAGCGATGCGTTATATAAATATTCCATCGCATAAGAATATTCCCCCGCGTTATTCGGAATATTTTCCGCATTATTCTTGTATTATTGGAGTGTTATTGAGGGTTTAGGAATATTCCTAGCATTATTCTGAATATTTTTTTGTGTTATTCATGTGTTATTGATGTATTATTGAGAGTTTAGGAATATTTCCTTGCGTTATTCATGTGTTATTTAATGTGTTATTCAATCCGTGTTATAGGAATATTCCTTCGCGTTATTCTGAATATTTTCCACGTTATTCATATGTTATTGATGTGTTATTGGTGTGTTATTGAGTGTTTTAGAATATTTCACATTCTAAGAATATTCCCCCGCATTATTCTAAATATTTTCGGAGTTATTCATGTGTTATTTAATGTGTTATTGAAGGTTTAGGAATATTCCCTCGCGTTATTCTGAATATTTTCAACGTTATTTATGTGTTATTGATGTGTTATCATGTGTTCTTCAGAATAACGAGATGAAATATTACTATAATAAAGCGACAATGATAAATAATCCTAAAAATATTTGTTTACTCAGTAACACATCGGTCGGGTCAGGCTGCACGTTTTTATTTTTTTATGTAGGAGAGCCGATTTTTCACGTGTCAGTTTTAAATTGAATTAAATTGAACTCCACAAATAACTCTGTACGCGGAGCCCTAATGTAATAATTTTCGGGTGACAATTCAAGAATTGGGTGGCATGTAGGAAAATGCCTTTTATTTTTTCACTAAATTATAACTACTATCACCATCAATGCAGGTGACCGCATATGCTTCTTGTTTGGGAAAGGAGCCAGCCAAACCCTAACCAAAATATTACAAAAAAAGAAAAAGAGAAAAATATATATATATATATATATATATTACACACATTTTC
>NW_018238578.1:0-4011 GCF_001263595.1 Phalaenopsis equestris | reverse complement strand
GGATGTCAGCAGGAGCTTCCCATTTTCTTCATCGTTTCTGTAAAATTTTATGTCGAAACATTGATTTTTCCCTATTGGTATTCTAGATTTTGATTTCAAACTGCACAAATCTATTGATCGTATATGATTTTCTTGTTACAGAATGAGATTGAAAGTAACTTTGCGTTTTATTTATCAGGTTTGCCATCAAGGTACAGGGATTCGGTCAGGGCAATAACACCTGGCTTACCTCTCTTCCTCTACAATTACTCCACGCATCAGCTCTATGGGGTTTTTGAGGTATTTGATTGAATTTCCATTGAATATATTTAATTTTAGTTTTCTGCTGAAGTTTACTGGCTCCTCATAAGCTAGTTTTTTGAATCTGTTGGCAGGCTGCCAGTTTTGGTGGAACGAATATAGATCCATTAGCTTGGGAGGACAAGAAGAAAACTGGAGAATCACGTTTTCCAGCTCAGGTATTTTGAATTTTTCTGGAATAATTCTGTATTGTCAAAGGACTACACACTTTTGTTTTTATATTTTCATTCATTTTGCTTTACGGCTTTACAGATGCCATTTTTGTTCCATTGAAATTCTCTTAGAGAACTTTTTTATTGTTACATCAATACTCCATTTTGTGTTTGTGTTTGATCATAATTACTGTAAAAAAATTTGATTTTTAGTAGAAAGATGCAGAGAACATATAACATCATTACAATTATTCATTAATTGGCATAGGTTCAGTGCATGGGGAATTACAAACATGTCACACATGCCACAGTTCTTTTATATTTACATACTAACACCAAAACTTTCATAATTTGTCTTCCAATTAAACAAATTCAATCACTTCCATCATGTGCTGGTTGGTAAACCATATATTGATATATAATTATAATGATTTAGACTTTCTTCCATATATGTCCTTGAGCACTTTAATAAAGTTTTGATTTTTGGTTTATTGTCTTTTTCTTTAGGTGAGAGTGGTGACAAGGAAACTATGTGTGCCGTTGGAGGAGGATTCATTCCGACCATTTCTTCACCATTATGATGGCCCCAAGTTTCGGCTGGAGCTTAGCATCCCGGAGGTATATATATGACTCTGCTATACAAAAATCAAATAAATAAATTACTGGAAAGGTTGATGGAGGATTTTGTTTTTTTTCTTATTTATTAAAATGTTTACCAATGGCAAAATGACATGCATTCAAATTCAACATTTTATAACCTTTAATGAACTTCAATACATCTCTAACACCTACCTCAATTAGATTTTTTTAGTTATAGCACTTCGCTTGTGCTTGAGATTAGAGTTTTTTTGTGTTCGGTTTGTTTGAATTTTTTTGTTTCAAAATAGGCTTGTGTCAAAATCGTGAATATCATATTCATGTTCAACTCGACTCGAATTCGTTTGTTCATTTTAGCTAGTGTTTGACTCGAATTTCACTCAAACGATTAAAATAAAAATAAAATTTTATATTTTTTTAAATGTAGCCTAAAAAATCAATATAAAAAAGTTTCTTATTTAATTATTTAATTTATTTGAGCCAAATAAATTGAGTGCAATTGAATAAAAGTTTGTTTGCGTTTTTCTCGTTAATAAATTGAGTTAAAAAAAGTTGTTCATATTAATTTGTCAGGTTGTTCACACATAATAGTTTTTTTGACAATATAATGTGTATTTCACTTTTTAGAAGTTAATAGAAGTCATATGTTTTATGTGACATGAAAAAATAGAATATTATAAATATGAAAATTAATTTTAGATATTACATATGTTAATTAAGATTTATTTTTTTTAATAATTTTTCCTTTTTCAGGCTCTGGCACTGCTTGATATCTTTGAAGAGAATAATATGTAGAACTCGAAGAGAACAACGAAATCCAACACATCTCTAGCATATTAGCTTATACAATAACATATATAGAGAAGATGATCGGCTAATGCTCTCATTTTTAATGATGATTTGTATCATAAAGATATTGAAGATGTATTAAGAGGATATAAAGAGTGTCTCTCAAGTTCTTATTTTTATAAGCATTTCTTAAGTTTGATATTGTTTACATTAGGGGGAGAATGTTCTCCTATGATAATTGTAATTGGATAGAACATTATTTAATGGCTCTATCATCTTCATTTGAAATGGGTTGAGCTTAAACAAAATAAAATTTGCTTGCATTTTTTTTATTAAGGTATTTTTATACAGGCCACTTGATTTTTATGGATTTACATATCTAAGGTCTATACTTTCATATTACCTACATAACATTCAAATTTTTAGTATCACTTCAAAATAATCAATATTATTTTTTTTAATATTATATGTATCTATCTGTGAAAAGTTCGGGAAAAGATAGAAAAAGTAAAAGCCTCTGTTTTGCTTTTGAATTGGAAACAGACATGTGTGAGAAATTATAAGAAAAAATATAAAAATATATTTATATTTTAAAAAGGTTGAACAGGTTCTTCGTTTTATGGGTTGAACTGTCGATTTGACTGATTTTGGGCGGTTCAAAGTCAGAAAAGGTTTCTAATATGGTTTGAACTAGACAGGCCATCGATTCACAGTCGAACCAGCCAGTTGACCCGACCCGCAATTACATAGTAATTTAGTTTTCAAAAATATGACAAATAAATTGACCCAATTTATTTTAGCGGCTAGTGTGCATGATGGATATTTTATAGAATTTAGAAATTAATTAATAATTTACACACTAGGAGTGATATCCAAGTATACTTATCGTTTTAAGTAATATAAGATTTTTTTTTAAACCCAAGTATAGATCCCACAGGAATGTGAAGCTCTTTTTATGGACTTATAGAAACTTTACATTAACTTTAGACAAATTTCTAGGAAATATGATAGCAATTTTATGTGTAAAAAGAAGTTACTGATTCCTGCTAATTCTATTTCAAAGCTTAAAAAATACATTATATCTAAACTAGTTTTGCGTGGAAAAGTTTAAATTATGTAGAAGTTCTTTCATCTTGCAAAGAGATCATAATCAGTGTAGAAATCAAATGTCTAAATGAAATGTAGTTTTGTGTCAAATAGAAGCAATTTTATTCTTTACCCTATTCCGTGTGCATAAAGAATATTGGTTAAGCTAAAATTAAATTCCTAAATTCTTGGTTATGTTGGGTAGGTTCTAGCCTGTCAGCTCTAGATTATCTACTATGACCATTATTATGGAATAACCTAGCCTTAAATTTCAAACTCCAGATGTAGAATCATCAATTTAGGCCCATTAATAATTATCTCTCTATCTATTTACACTAACCAATGAGCTACATTCTCACCCACTAGATTAATGTTATTCTTACAGATTGAAGATGTAAATAAAGTACGAAGTAATGAATCATCACAAGTATGGAATAAGAGAAATCTTAAGCAATTTTAATTCTACACATGATTATTTCTTATTGCAAGGAGAAAAAGAAATGAAACTACTCAGACTTCATGAGGATAACATAACAAAGTATGATTTATATTAAAATCCAAATTTACACAAGTAAAACAAAACTCAAACAATACTTATCTGAAACTTCTCCCCAAGCAAATTCTTAAAGTTCCTTTGATGAATTTTTACTCCAATAGTCACATTAAAACACACACTAGAAAGACTCTCACCAACACACTCTCTCACACACTCTCACGCCACACACACACACACACACACCCACGCCTACTACTGCTCTCTTTCTTTAAGCCCCATTTCGACCAATCAATGCTTCCTTTAAATAAAACTCTTAATATCACCAAGAGTTATTTCAAGCACTTCTTTAAAATTTGTCCAAATTCATTGCACAAAAATCAAAACCTTTTCTGGCGCCTAGGCGCCAATCTTTTAGAATCCTGTTTTAACTACATGGGGCCTAGACGCCGGGTCACTTTTTGCTCCTTTGTTATATTTGACCCCGTTTTGCTCTGTTTTTGCTCATTTTGCTCTTAAGCTCCATCTCTTGTGCCTGAAATAAAAAATACACAAAATTTCTTTCATTAAAGAGCAATGTCCATAAACATGAGT
>NW_018238577.1:0-570 GCF_001263595.1 Phalaenopsis equestris | reverse complement strand
AAATTTACCTTAATATTTATAAACATGAGTATAGTCATTTAAAGTTAAATCTTAATATCCTAGGTCATGTTAAATTAATTTTAAAAATATAGTTACTTAAGGACAAATAAAATTTAGTTTACTACTTTTCAAAAGAAATTTTTCTTTCCCCACAAACTTAAGTTTTTAAGTGATTTTTAAAATGTTTTTAGTATAAAATTTAGTAGGTGAAAGAAAACAGTAAATGCATGAAAATAAAAACTGACTGTAGAGGATTTCTGACTATAAAACTAGGTTCTGGTATATTGCAGGTACTAACTGTAAAACTACATAAAGACTTTAAAGAATTAAATAAAACATAATATATTCTAGAGAACTTGCTGAGAAAAAAAATATAATTACAAAAATTGAAAAACTAAACTGAAAAATACTAAAAATACAGGGAAATTGAAAGTCTACATTTACTATTATAGATTCAGTTCACAACATAACATAAAAGTTATTTTACTACAACAAGTTTCAAATGAAAGTACTTCACAATACAAGTATAAACAATGAACATAAATCAAAACAAACTAAACTAAACTCATA
>NW_018238576.1:0-347 GCF_001263595.1 Phalaenopsis equestris | reverse complement strand
AATGTAATTCATATTATTAAGTGCAAATAAATAGGAAACTAATCTTTAAAGGGTGTAGAGTTAGAGGATTTTAAAGTGATAGATTAAAGCCCCCAACTTGGTTTATTTTTTTAGATTCTAATATGAGAAGTTAGCCCCCAGGTAGAGGGAACCAAGGGAACTCTAGAGTGAGAGCTAGTATCTTCCCTGCCTAGCCGGTCTTCAAAACTATTCAAACTTTAAATTAACCAATGTTCTTTATATCATCTATAGTATGGGCAAAGAAAAATATTGCTCCTTTTTGCCACAACACAATTTGCATACTTTTACAACAGAAATCCTATACATATTACTGATTCATGATAAGG
>NW_018238575.1:0-367 GCF_001263595.1 Phalaenopsis equestris | reverse complement strand
GAAAGTGGATTATGAGATTTCTTATAATGAGGCGACGGCAAAATATTTGAGGGGTGATCACAATGTAGAATTCCCTACTTGCCCCCGCTTTACATGTTAATCAATACTAGAATTTGAAGAAGAGGATTAAGATGATGATGAGTAGTTTAATATATGTTTGTTTGATTTCTGTAGTTTGATTTTGTTTTCATTTGGTTGTCAGTCAGTGAACTTTATTTTTAAATGAAGTGTACTGTAAACTGGTGTTGAACTTTTTATGTTTAGATGTAGATTATTTTTTTTATATTTCAGTATTGTTAATTTTTGCAAATTTTTGCTTATAATTAAAACTCTCATTTACTTAGCAAGTATTTTTGATATAACATGT
>NW_018238574.1:0-619 GCF_001263595.1 Phalaenopsis equestris | reverse complement strand
ATATGTATGTATGTATATATATATATATCTATTTATATTTTTATATTTATACATTAATTAATTCCTATGTTACACCTAAACTCTACTTTTTAAAACTTTACTTTTTGCATATATGTCATCTTGCTTGGGTGGTATCTATGTAAATTCCCCAAATGAATGAATTTCTCACTTGCTAAGTATGATAAAGTTTTAATTTTGTTTTAAAATACAAAAACCAATATGTTTTGATATTTTCGTGTTGTTGAGATGAGAGTGATTAGGTGGTTGAGTAGCTTTACACTTAGAGACAATGAGAAACGAATGTATGTGTGAAAGGGTTGGTGTAGCTCCACTAGGTAAGATTTAGAGAAAGTCATCTTAAAAGGTGGAGTAACATTCAACGCTGACCATCTAATGATTTGCTTATAACGAGAGTAGATGTTTTAGATTCGACTTATGTTAACAAAGATTGAGGTAGACCTAAAAAGACTTAGGCTTGTTGTATAAAAGTGATTTTAATTTAATAGAATTAAATGAAAATATAAGACTCCATAGCACATAATCGAGAAAGAGGATTCATCTGGCCAACCAAACTTAGTACGCAGAAGGCGTGTTGTAGTTATTATTGATTTGATTGTTT
>NW_018238573.1:0-766 GCF_001263595.1 Phalaenopsis equestris | reverse complement strand
AGGAACTAAATATCATTCACATAGCTAATGGCACGACACCATCTATGTGATCCGACCAACATTGCTCAAAAAATTAACTAAGCATATGTGTTATAAAGGCTTGTTAGAGTGTGCCCCGGTCAACCCCATTACTACAAAAACCCTCACATTAGTTGATAACACGAAGAGTGGCCAATGTAGCAAAACCACTAGTCCGGGAGAGCGAACATGCAGGGTAGCATAAGCAATTCGCAACTCAACTAGCAAGACCATATAGACACTCTTCTACTCAAAACTTATGCAACAGGGCTTTGATTATGAATGTTAGATTATGAGAACTTATGGATTAAGCATATGTAACATGTTGACAAACAAGGGTTACTCTGTCTCTGATGTCATCTGCAAACTCTAACACCCGCATAATCATCCCCAGAACCTGAACAACATGATATAGATCTTCCTACCTCAAAAAATATGCCCATGCAAGTCTTTTTCTTTTTTTGGCATACATATATAATCTTACTTCTTCTGGGAGGGCGAATAAGCATGCAACATAAACACTTTTCAACTCATATAGCAATGCCTTCTTATATTCTTTTCTTGCTCAGAACCTACTGCGGTTGGGCATTGATTATGTACATTAGCTTAGGCTAACCAGTTGATTAAGTTTCTATAGCAAGTTGACAAAAATGGTCTGCTCTACTCCTGATATCATATTCAAACTATGACAACCCCAAGATTTTTAAAACCTGCATGATATGACATACATATTTTTCCATTGTGAGAA
>NW_018238572.1:6473-6769 GCF_001263595.1 Phalaenopsis equestris | reverse complement strand
CTAGTTGCCCCAAGAGAGACTAATGAAAGACCTGATTTTGTTCGTTATAATGAAGAATGGAATTAAGTTCTATGTTAAAAGTTATGTTTTTGTGTGTTTAAAGAAATTGTCTTTAAGTGTTTTAGTGTTTAATACTTGCTTTTAGTATTTGTGTTACTTAGGTGTTTAATTGTGAAAAATTGTTAAGTATTTGTATTTAGGAAAATTTTCTCATCCAAGACTATTTAGAATGTGAACTAAGTGTTTAAATGTATTTGTATTCATTTGTGAATTAATATAAGTTTATTTGTGTGAAA
>NW_018238572.1:998-2338 GCF_001263595.1 Phalaenopsis equestris | reverse complement strand
TGAATACAAAAATTCAGAATAGCTCTATCTCTAGTTACCTCACTATGGTGATAGGTCGGTAACAGTGTAGAAGAAATGAAATAGTGCTACGCCTTAGAGGTGGCATTCAGTATGGAAGCAGAAAAATTTACCCATTCTCGCTACTTTATCTTCCATGTTCCTTTCCCATCAGTGAGAAAGTTGATCACATCATTCATGGGGCCTTCCATTGTACTAAAGAATTCATATTGGTAGCTGTAAGAGTCTGGGACTTCATAAAAAGTGTTGATGCGGGCGGCTGTAAAATCAACAGGGAATCCTTGCACTTGAACAATTTTTTCATCGGAATAAATTACATTGGCATAGAACTCCTTCATAACATTTGTTGGTGGTGTAACAGAAGTTTTCCCACCTTCACTAGGCAATAACTCGTTCGATTTCTCCTCCCAGGCTTTCAAAAACTCGATCTTGTATGGATCTTGTATGCACTCAATCTTGTATGCACTTCTTTCCTTTAAATATGGAAGTAAATTTTGTTTGAGCCATCACATTGACGAAGCGAGACTCATCGAACTCAACTCTTCTCTTTTGTCGTAGAGCCATGTCAATCTAATCAAATTATTAAATTCCAAAAATTACTTCAAATATACAAATCATGGCTTCAAATAGTAATTCTAAGAGTTCAACATTAAGATCCATGAATTTCTTCCAAAATTTTCTTCACATTCTCAAAATTTTCGGATCTCCTCAATGTGGAAGAAATCCATGGTGAAAATCAAATATTTTAGCTTGGAGTGAAGCTCTTACCTAAAGATGATCAAATCTGGTGTCAAAAAGCCTTGAAATTGCCTCCCAATCCATGATCTTTCAAGCCTTAGGTGAAAAATGACATTTTTAGGAGGAAGGGGATGATGAATAGTGGCAGTTGACTGGTCAAAATAGTGGTTAAAGGTGTTTTTCGTGAGCTCACCTTCGGCGGGGTTGATGGCGCCGTTGCTGCGCTCAATTAAATTTAAAATCTTAAGTCTCGGGAAAATCTCACCGTCAGCGGTGTTGAGGGCGTTGTCGGCGGGATCTATTAATTTTGTCTAAATTCTGGATTTTTGCAATTTCAATCAATTTCAAGCCTTAACGACATCCTTTTAATCACTATAGACATAATTTTTATGTGACTAATTTATGTACTTAGCACATTAAAACTTTCACAACATAAAACATCACATTTATATATAAATTCCAAGGGGTACAATGTACGTTACATAACACATCTAAGTTTGGTATTTTCTCAACCTCAGCACTTTAATTCAACGTCTCAATCCAAGCCACAACACTCAAAACGCTGAAAACAAAACATCTTATGC
>NW_018238572.1:0-975 GCF_001263595.1 Phalaenopsis equestris | reverse complement strand
AAGCATAATTCTATAAAGCAAAGAATACAAATTTCAAATCAAAATACATAGATAGACAGATAGGTAGTAATATAAATCTACTAATCTTCAGATTCGGTACTCGATTCTCCTCTGAGATCACCCATTGATTGCACATGAACGAAGATGTTGTAAAATGGTCAGAATAGAAATTCTTTAGTGGAATCCTCTTCTATTAACTTCATCCTCTTCATTAGTCGTATCAAGCTATCTTCCAAATGTCCAGAGTGCTCGAAATGATCCTTCATCCTCCAGTCTAGATGATCAAAGATATTTGAGATATTATTAATTGCATTCATGACATTTTGTACCTCCTTTTCCAATTTCTTGAGTCGGCGCAGGATCACGAGAGACTTATCAGAGACTAAGGGTTGAACTGGCAGTGAATTCTGAGATGCTTGATCTATTATAATTGCCATGTCATTTTCATCTTCAAAAACTGAGAATCTTTCAGTTGGATCCAAAGGCTTCCAAGGTAGCAGTAACTTTTCTCAATTTTCATAGGACACTTGGAACTGACTGTAAAGTAAGAAAATTATGGAGGGGTGTCCAAGCCCACAAGTTGATCCATGAACGATCAAGCCCAAAACCGACTTCACAATTATAGATCCAATGTCGATCGACAACCCCTTTTGGATGCAGTAATTCAAAATGGCACTTTCTTCAGAAACTTTACCAATCTTCATTGTCGGTAACAGTTTCGCAAAAATGAAAATGTGACAATATTTCAAAATGGGATTGAAGAGTGTTGCAGAAAAATTAACATACCCATTTTCTCTTGTTTCCCAGTCGTCAGTTTCGTCCATTAAATATTGGTAAATCTCATTCATCTAGTTTCTCGTTGGGACGAAATTGGAATAGTGGTAGACAAGAACATTCTCTATCATATATATTTTGTTGATCCATGCAAGAGTGAAAGTGCTCCATCTTCCTCACATATAAACAACTCCTTGGTTG
>NW_018238571.1:258775-284882 GCF_001263595.1 Phalaenopsis equestris | reverse complement strand
GAAAGAAGCAGGACCACGCTACTCTCTCGCTGCCTACTGGAAAATCCTGAGCTCTTTTTAAACTTATTATGTTGCTTAATAATTCATCCGATAAATATCCTTAATGCTTAGTGAACATTGATTTCTCAATTATCGCTAAGAATAGGTTAATTATCATTTATCATTCAATTTGAAGGTTATGTGAGTGAATTCTCTTAAAGAGGAAGTTAGTGTAATTTGAACACTTAGCCAAATTTTTAATCCTAATTGGGTTTTGTGGTGTTTCAAGGACGTTTGATTATGTTATGTTTATTTCTCTAATCCTTGTTTAATCAATTTTTGATTTAGCCTAAGTCACCACTAAGCCCTTAAGACCTAAGTGAGCGTCTTAATTAGTTTTGAAAAGGGTTAAGCTTTAAGTGGTCATGATTCATGATTTGGATTCTATTTAGAAATCAAAATAGGGGTATTAAATTGATTAATTATTGGCATCAAAAGTCATACCCCTAAGTTGAGGATCATTTAATTTTAATAAACTTCCAAATTTTAATAATTTAGAAATTTATTAACTTAATTAAGAAAGTGAGATTGGTTTCTACCAATGGTTACCCATTTTCCCTCCTTAAATTAAGCCTAAATGTTAATTAAGGCAAAATTTCCAAAATTACACATTTGGCCCTAAGGCTCTATCACTTCATAATTTGTCAAATTCAATTTGAATGACTTTGAAATTTTTATCATACCTCATTCATGGGTCAATTAAGACTTCAGAGGAGAAAATGTGATTAATTAGAATTTAATTTATTTTATATAATTATTTTCATGCAAAAATAGGAATTTTCAAAGAAAATTTCCAACTTAACCAAGGTAAATTCTAATCCCTTGAAATTTTTACTGGAAATTTAACTAAATGAGATAAGCCTTTGGACCAAATTTCATAATGTTTTGAATTCTATGAGATTTATTAGAATTATTTTAAATTCTGAGCTATTTAATAAAAATAAAATATTTTAAATGGTGAAAATTAATTTTCGTATTTTTGTAAAATCTCTCTGAGGTTAGAGAACTTAGAGGAGCAAATTTTAAATTTTAATGATTTTTTTTTATTTATTGGAATTATTTTAGTGAAAAACTCATTTTTAGCCTTTAAAAATTATTTTTAAGCTTTGAAATTTAATATCTTTATTTAGAAAATCAGGAAAAATATTCAAACTATTCCTAAGTGATTAGGAAGTAATTTAGAACATTTCCATGAGTTTTATTATTTTTGTGATTTTTATGAATTTTTAATTATTTAAATATTTAAAATAGGCTAAAAATCAAGTTTTTAGTTTAAGTATCATTTTATTTTTAGAAAATACCCCTGATCATAGAGAACTCAAAAAAACTAAATTTCATAATTTTTTGAGTTACATTTTAATTTTTAAAAATCATCTAAATGCCAAAAGTGGTATTTATCTATAAAGTGGTATTTATCTTTAAAAATCAATTTAAGTTATTAAATGGACTCAAAATATTTTGAAATTTTTATGATGAGTTCTTTGGATCATAAATCACAGCAGAGATCAAAAGTCAAATCTTTTAAATGTTTATATTTTCTAAAATTAATTATCTTAGTGAATTTATTTTTGTAAAATTTAAGTGCATTTTATATGACTTGACCAATGAAATTATTTCTAAAAATTTATTTAGTCATGGTGGACCTTCCAAAATTTTCTTAGAATTTTCTAAACAATATGATAATTTTCATGATTATTTTAAGGAAATAATGTGCAAAAACTTAAACTCTGTATAGGAACCTCCTCTAACTTTGGAAAAATTAGAGGATGTTTCTCTTGCGTGAGGCTACAACATACCAAAATTTCAAGCCAAGGTGATTTGTCAATATGTATGGAGAATCAAATGATTCCAAATAGTGTTTAATTAATTTAAAATATTTTGTACATCAAATGGACTTGAAATTTATTCCACATTCTTCTTCTCTATTCACTGAGCAAGAGAGTATTTTTATTTTATTTTTGTAATTTTTCTACACAAAGTTATGTACTTTTGAAGTTTTGGGGATTAAATAAATAAGAAAAGGCCCCTATTTTCCTACTTATCCATGTCAACCTCGTAAGGGTCGAATAGGCCACGTGTCACTATGTGATTGACACCTCTAGCTAGCTATGGGCCCCGCCCGCCAGCTCATTCCTGCCCATGTCGGACCACGGTCTGTCCGACGCAATCAGGGCCACCAGATCAATACACGCTCGATCTGACGGTCACGGGTCATCGTCCCAAATGAACTGGACCCAAAAATCGTTTATTTTAAAACGCTAATATCTCACTCAATTCTTAAGTAAATTGAGTGAAATGTTTTTTAAAATTCTCGTATTGACTATTAGAACACATCCATACGGTTGATGAACCCTTAAATTGACTTTATATTCATGAATAATTAAAAGAAGCTTGGTTTAGAGTTAACTTTGAATACCTTGGTCCAAGGGGGGTAGCCTCGATTTGATGCTTGTAGAAGCTTTAGGTGGGTGACAAAAGCCTAGGGATGGAGCCTCTGGTTGTGGTGAAATGCCTAGACCCAAATTCGATTAAGGCCGATTTGGGGGTTTGGTCAAAGTCCACCTTAGGGTGGTCGGATATGGGGCTTTTGTGGGGGATCTTCTTCTCTTGATGTTCGAATGGTGTGGGTACAATTAATTTGAATTTGATGGAGGTTTGGAGGATGTCTTGTTTTGGCCTTAAAATTGAGCTCCAAAATTGAACTCAAGCAATGGATTTGAGTGGCTAAGGAAGGTTTAGTTAAGCTCAAGAGGTCTCCAGGAAGCTCTCCAAGAAGTTTTACAGAGTCTCACAGAGTCTCCCTAAAGAAGAAGTTTTACTGAGTCTCCCCAAAGAATTTAAAGCTCTCCCCCTTAAATCATGGAGGGGAGTTTAAATAAAATTGCCTAGGCTGGATGCCAGGGCCAATTGAGGGGTGCATTTGGTTGCTTATGTGGAGGGCAAAGAAGCTCCAAAGAGCAGCTGGGCTAAATTGGCCTTTGAGTTTTAATTGGGTAAAAATCCCTTGTCTTGGCCATAGTTTTGGCCATTTCCCAGCCACCAAGGTGGCTGGCCGGCCATGCACTTGTCACCATGAATTGGTCACCTCTTGGCTCAGGGAAGTCAGGGGTGACTAATGATGATTATCTCCCAAGGGTAAGTGATGATGTTGGAGATATTTCAATTTAGATAAAAATGGGTAAAATCCCTTAATTTGAGGATCCATTGGTCCATAGCTTGTCGTGGTGCTTTTAAGAGGGTTTATCCTGGTCTTTAGGATGGTTTTGGTGGCTATGAAATCATTACTTTGGTGGCTTAGACATGGTTAAGTCAATTTTTGGTGAAAGGGTTCAAGCGAGTGCAAATGACCAAAACTTGGGTTTGGGCTAGATTAGCCATATCCATTGACCTAATTTATTGATCAAAATTGTGTAGATTATTGTTATTAAGATTTTTATTAGGGAAGGTTTGAAGTGATTTTGAGTTCAATTGGTAGGTCAATTTGAAGGATTTTTTAAATTTGGTCAATTTGGGCATGTTGGGTTAGATATGAGTCTATGTTGGGTTAGCCTTGGGCTAAGTCCAAACTGATTGTTGAAAAAGGTCAATAGGAACCTCATGAAGAGTTTTAAACATAAATTGGGTGCCAATTTTGAGATTAAGGTAATCAATCTGGTGAAATTTTGGGACTTTGCCAATTTGGGGCTAAATTTTGGGGCTTTTGGACTTAGGTTGAAATCAAATGAAATTGAGGTCTCACCAAGGCCAATTGAAGGTCAATTTTGATGTATGGGGTTGTTATGAAGATTTTTTAACACAAATTGTTGCCAATTTAGTGATCTATGGGTTTAATTTGGTGAGATTAGGTCATATGGTCAAAATAGGGGATTTGACCTAAATCAAAATTATGTTTAAATCATAGACAAATTAAGCTTGTATTTCATTTAATTTGGCCATATCAAAAGTTAATTTGAGTTTATGATTGGAATTGGGGTCAATTGAGATCAAATTGATGAACATTTGAGTTGAATTTGGGGGAATTTGGGCTCTTAAAGGCAAATTTGGGGGTTTTGGTTAAAGATAGTGAAATTGACCAAACTGGGTCATGTGATAGTTGAGAAAACTGAAATTGGGGATATTTTGGATTTATTGAGAATTTATGGGAATTTTTAGAATTTTGGGCTATAGAGGGGTGTTTTGGTAATTTGGCCAATTTGGGTATTTTGTGATCACACCTACTAAATGCCAGAGGTTAGGACTAATATGTGGAACTCCAAGTTGAGTAGAAAAGAGTTTAGAATTTCTAATGGTGTGGTTTCCATGTCTAATTTTCTAATAATAGTCAATAAGAAAGTCCTATGGCTAGACCTTAGGCTACTAAAGAGGAAAAACTAAATCTCAACCAAAAGTGAGATCAACAAGTAGATCACTAACAAAATAATGAAGATTGAAGAGGGGATGATAATTATGAATAACAAGCTAAGTTAAATGTATCACCAGTACGAGCATTTGGAGATTCAAATGAAACTCCAATTCAACCACATAGCTGGTTGTCAAGATTATTAGGTTATTTTGTATCACGATAAAAAGTGGATCAATGATAAATTTGTTGAAGATTACCCTCCTTCTTCTTTCTACCACCTATACAATGGCAACTTTCTATCAATCAAAAAGGTGGGGATAATTGTGCCAACAATTACTGATATTTGGAAGGGTTTCTGAGGATTTTTATGTGTTATATTTGTGTATGATTGTAATTAGTGTGTTTACCCTAGTCGATGTTGTGTTCAATACTACGAGAAGTTTAGTATTTGTATTAGTATTGGTTTGTTATGTTGTATTTCTTTGATAATAACATTGTATTAAAACTTATTTGTTAGTAATGAAATGTGTTCATTTAGTGAAACTTTTGGTGTGTTTAAATGCTGGAATCAATGGTGTTTTGAAATTATAATGCAGTACATAGATATTGAAAGATGTTGGGAGGATAGTCAATTAAAAGAATGTGGTTAATATAATCTTAAATTTTGATTTGGAGGGTTAGGTTCATTGTGCCACACTTAAAAATAAATTTCCAAAAATTTGGGCCCGGTGCCTTCGTACCAAAATTCGTGCCTAAGCGCCAGCCATTTGCATAGCTTGGCTCCTAAGCGCCAGAATCGCCCCTTATGCGCCAGATGGGCTGAACTGACCAGATGGAACAAAATTGGGATTTAAACCAACTCAACACCATTTTTCATCTTCTACCTTCTTTTTCTTCCCATAGTTTGTGTAAGAGACATCTAGGGCTCCCCTTAGCTTTATATTCTTAAATTTTTAGTGGCCAAAAACACAGGATTTCATCTTCTTCATGTTAGATCTTCATTTCAGCATAGAAATTTATTGGTTTCACCATGGATTTCTTCCACATTGATTGGAGGCTGAAAATTGAAAAAATTTTGGAATTTGTGGTGAAAAATCCATGGATGAAAGCTTCATTTGCTTGGAAAATACGTTTAGGATCCTTTAAGACTTATATATATGATTTATTTAGAATTTTTCTAGATTTGAAGAATGGCACCTAAAACTAAGATTGGAAACGAAAAGGAAACTTTTGATATCTCCAATTTTGTGAATCCCAAGGCTCAGGGCAAATAAGATGATTTGCTATTATCACAAAAATTCATTGCAGATCGGAGCTTTTCAAGTTCTAGTGGAGTGGTGAAACACCTAATTGCTACTTGCCAGTGGAAGGTATTCTGCTACTTTACTACTGTAGAAGTTTTTTGTCTTGAAGGAATTTTATGCAAATTTACTTGAGGCTCCAGAGGATGAGGCATTTGTTAGAGGACGAGGAGTTGAGTTCACTCCCAAGCATATAAATGTGCTATATGGTTTTCCTCCTTCTCTAGACTGCTTTTATTTAGAGTTTGAGCCTACTGAGACTGAGCTTGATGAGTTTATTACGCACCTTACTGATGAGCATAGATTCTGAAAGATCAGGAATGAACGTAAGGTAAGCTTTCTTTTTCCTCGCTTAATTCCACATCAGTGGCATGACACTACTTCATTTCTGCTAGATTAATTCTATCGAACCAAGTGAGCGAGTGACTCGTGAGAGATCCACCTTAAACTACTACATTAAAAAGATGAAACTCATTGATATTTGCTCGCTTATATTCAAGGGTATTCATACCTCTGCTAGATCTAGTTCTTCAATAGGATTTGGTTTTCCTTCTCTTATTTTTACTATTTGCAAGGACTCTGGAGTTAAATATGAGACATAGGAGAAAAAATTAAAGCCAATAAATCTTATTGTAGAGGCTAATGTGGATGTTTATGGAAGATCAAGAGGTACAACATCTAACATTCCATCTACTTCTAATTCTACACCTTCTGCCTCCACTACTTCTGTTCCAGCTCCTATTTTTTTGGATGTAATGAGTGAGAGATATTTGGAACACCAATCTGAGTTATCTTAATATAGTTTAGATGCAAGATACGGAAGACAGATAGGATCATGTAGAAAAATACATACAGAGGAGAGTGACTTTGATGCAACTTATGATGAATCATTGGTAAAATTTTTGAAGAGTGATCATTCAGTTGATTTTCTTACTTGCCCTCGATTTTCTCCACATGAACACCGTAAGTCAATGGATGAAGACATTCCTGATGATGATGTTAATGATGAGGAGGATGAATATAAAGATTTTACTTTTTTGTTATAGATCTTTCATGTACACTTTCTCTATTTAGACACTTATGTTGACCTCACTTTTGTTATGGTCTAGTCTTTCTTTCTTAGAAGCCTAGGATCTAGCCATAGAATATTTTTATTAACTATCCTAGAATACTAGTGATGGAACCTTACCCCATTATAAATTCTAAATACATCCTTACTTTTCTTGGAGTTCCACATGTTTGATTCTAGCTTCTAACACTTAGTGGGATGGAACAGTATGGAGGAGCTCAAGAAGGGTCCTCATAAAACTGCCTGGCTTTAGGGTCAGCGTTGGGTGGTGTGGCCTTAGTAACTCTTTCACACACACACTTAAACCCCTAACCTTCCACTCACAACCTAAAATCCTAAACCAAACATTTTTAACCTAATTCCCTACTCATTTGGAAACTCATGTGGGTGGTCCCCCAAACCCTTATCCTTTGGCTAGGATGGCTAGGACCAACACATGAAGGGTCTAAAATAGGGATTACCTTGGTATCATGGCACCATAAGGGTAATTTTGAGAGTAGCCACCTCATTAAACCTCAATTTCACAAAAAATATCTTATTTTGGATTTCTAGCCCCAAATGTTTCCATAATTACCAAAATACCCATGAAACCCTAATTTTCCCCAAACTTAACAAAATTAAACTTCATAACCTCTAAATTTTCCACCCAACTGATACCCAAGTGCCTCATGACAGTCTTTAGATCCAAATTGAGCAATCAATTGACCCAAATCCAAACTCTAGCCAATCCCAAACTCAAGTCCAAACTAAATCCTAAATTTTGAACCCAAACCCTAAACTCACCTTGAGCCACTTGGTCTAGCAAAAATTGACCACCACTGCTACCATTTGGACTCTAAAACCAATCTTAGATCCACTTAGCCCACCCTAATAGTTCTATGGACCATGGGCTCCTTGATTTGAGGGATCTCTTCCAATGTTTGGCTAAATGACCCAATCTTTGCATCACCTGATTAAGCCTCTATCATAATCAAGATTAAACCTCCCTCTGGCTTACATGACCAAGCTAGCCCCCCACAACTTTGGCCAGCCACCCTAGTCATTGGTAGATCAAAACCAAGAAGGAAACTCCACCTTTGAACTCAAATTTGAGCTCATCTTATGTGTTTAACCTTGATTGGTCACTAGCGCCACTTAGCACGCCACCTAAGCTTATTGACACCAACCAATCTGAGCTTGAGGCCTCCCTATTGGGCTCAACTGTAAATCTCCTCCTCACGGCCAAGAAGAAAGAAAAACTATTTTCTTAAAGTGAATCTGTCAAGCACATATTACACTTAATTCTCCTTCCAACTCTCGGATGAGAAAATTTTTCTAAATACAAACACTTAACAAACATTCACAACTAAACATATAACAAGCATAAACTCCAAAAACAAGAACTAACACATAAAACAACGATTCATTCCTAACAAACAAATTCTAACACTAAACTTAATTCCATTCTTCATTTGTTGGGACAAATTTCGGTCTTTCATTAGTTTCTCCTTGGGCATTGAAAATATAGAGTTGATAAAACAGACAATGGTGATGAGCTCTGATACAATCTTCTTCAATCCATTTCTGCTTAAGATACATCGCCTTATCTGCTTCTTCTATAAAACTAGTGTGACTAAATTAAAATTTCAATTGCCAACTAATATGCTCTAGAGGGGCATTGACTTCGTTTACCTTTGTCTCAAGTAAAGCCACGGTAGCCTCAATTTTGTTGATCTTTTCTGCCTATTCCTTGAATACTAACGACTAAGAAACTGTTATACATCTCTTGTGCACTTTGACTAATGAATTTCTTCCTCAGACTAATGAATTTCTTCCTCATTGTCTCTTCCTTTTTCTTCAAATTCATCTCCCATGAAGGCATTTTCTCTAAAACTATTTTTCTGTTAGACTTTAGGGCTAAAAATGATTTTGGGGGTTCCATCACAAAGCCCTACTATTTATAGGCCAAAATCTTTCCAATAACTTGTAGGCACGTTCTAAAACTCCGTTGACACATTTTAGTCAACCAATTGGCAGTTAAACCTTCTAGACCTTTAATTTTGCACATGGTTTATAACTCCCGCGCTTAAGCGTCGAATATTGGCACTTAAGCGCCAGTGCTCAATTTTGCATAAGTCAACTTAACATCCAAATTCTCATTTTAGCATGTCTAGATCATTAAATAAAGTATTAAAATAATTACTAACACAGAATAGATTTAAAAATACTACCCTAAATTTTCTTAATCACACACAAACAACAATCAAAGCTAAAACATACTGAAAATTATGGGTTGTCTCCCATAAAGTGCTTGATTTAACATCGTCAGCCCGACATAACCAGTGCTTATTCTGGTTGACCCAACATCATTTGATCATTAAATTTACGTTGATCCCCTATAAAATAAGGTTTCAGTCTATGACCATTCACTTTAAATACTTTCTCAATTTTAGGATCTTTAATATCCACAGCAATATAAAGATAAACTTTTTTCACAACAAATGGGCCAATCCCCCTGGACTTAATTTTTCTTGGAAATAAACTTAACCTTACATTATATAGCCAAACTTGTTGCCCTAGCTGAAAATTTTTAGCAAGAATCATTCGATCATGCCACATTTTCATCTTTTCTTTATAAATCTTACCACTCTCATAATATTCATTCTTCATCTCTTCAAGCTCATTTAATTATAATAATATTTTCTCATCAGCATCTTATAAATTATAATTGAACTCTTTAATTTCCCAATATGCTTTATGCTCAAGTTCAACCGGTAAGTGACAAGCTTTCCCAAATATTCGCCTATATAGGGACAATTCTATAGGAGTTCTATATCAATCCTATAAGCCCACAAAGCATAGTCAAGTTTGATAGACCAATCCATTTTTGTTGGATTCACAGATTTTTCCATAATTCTTTTAATTTCCCGATTGGATAATTCACCCAAACCACTTGTCTGAGGATGATAAGCAGTAGCAATTCTATGATTTATATGATATTTCTTTAATAATTTCTCCATTATGACATTTCTAAAATGACTTCGCCCATCAGTTATGATAACTCTGGACATTCCAAATATACAAAATATGTTTGTTTCTAAAAATTTTGCAACAATTTGAGCATCACATCGAGGTAAAGCTACAACTTCTATCCATTTAGATACATAGTCCACTGTTAACAATATATATAAATTTTCGAAAGATGGTATAAATGGTCCCATGAAATCTAATCCCCAAACATCAAATATTTCAACTTCTAGCATATAATTGAGGGGCATCTTATTTCTACTAGAAATATTGTCTTCACGTTAACATCTATCACAAGTTTTGATATAAGCATTAATATCTCTAAAGATAGTAGGCCAATAGAGTTCAGATTGTAAAATTTTGTATGTTATTTTATCAACACTAAAATGTCACACCAAAATGACCCCGAAAATCAAAATTATGACATTTTTGGATAATTTCATAAGTTTCTTCTAATGGTACACATTCGAATAATCAGATCCTTTCCTTATTTATAAAAAAATAGGTCATCCAAAAAATAAATCTTAGCTTCAGAAATAAATTTTCTCTTCTGTTGGTATGAAATTTCATAGCGTATAATATCACTAACTAGAAAGTTCACAATGTCGGCATACCACGGAAGTCGGCATACCACGGAACATGCCGAACATGCTACTCATTAATATCGAAAAATTTTTCATCTGGAAAATGTTCATTAATTTCTTTTTCAAAACACAGTGATTTTTGTACCACAAGCCTGGATAAATGATCAAAAATTTGATTTTCAGTTCCCTTTCGTCAGTTCCCTTTTGATCTACTATTATAAAATTAAACTCTTGCAAAAGAAGAATCCATCTTATAAGTCTTGGTTTAGCATCCTTCTGTTTCATTAAGTACTTAATAGGAGAATGATGTGTATGCACTACGCAATGAGTTCCAATTAAATATGATCTAAATTTATCAAAGGAATATACTGTTTCTAATAACTCTTTTTTATTTGTTCTATAATTAATTGGGGTTTCATTAAGATTTTTACTAGCAAAGTAAATTACTTTGAAAATTTTATCATATCTTTGGTCTATAACAGCTCTAATAGCATAATCACTAGCATAACACATCAGCTCAAAAGGTTTTCCCTAATCTGGTGAAACTATAATTGATACATTGACTAATTTTTCTTTTAATAACTCAAAATCTTTTAGGCACTTTTCATCAAAATTGAAAATTGCATCTTTATCCAGTAAATGGCATAAAAGCTTAGCATTTTTTGAAAAGTCTTTAATATATCGTCTGTAGAATTCAGCATGTCCTAAAAAACTCCTAATTTACCTTACATTTGTTGGGTAAGGTAAATTAGTGATCAGTTGAATTTTAGCAGGA
This sequence comes from Phalaenopsis equestris, assembly GCF_001263595.1. NCBI lineage: Eukaryota > Viridiplantae > Streptophyta > Magnoliopsida > Asparagales > Orchidaceae > Phalaenopsis > Phalaenopsis equestris. The sequence goes on along the minus strand of NW_018238571.1, from coordinate 273,766 downwards.
TCTACTTCCATACCATTTTTTGATATTTTATGTCCTAATACAATTCCTTCTGCTTTCCCAATTAAGCATTTTTCCCAATTAAGGAATAAATTTGTTTCTTCATAGTGCTTAAGAACTTTTGATAAATGTTCTAAATATGAGTCAAATGAAGTTCCATACACTGAAAATCCATCCATAAAGACTTTAATCCCTTTTTCAATTAAATCATAAGAAATTGCCATCAGACATCTTTGAAATGTAGTTGAGGCATTACTTAAACCAAAGGCATTCTTATAAAAGCAAATATACTATAATGACTGGTAAAAGTTATTTTTTCTTGATCCTCAAGAGTTATTTGAATTTGATGATAACCTGTATATCCATCAAGAAAACAAAAGTGTTTATGCCCAGCTAGTCTATCTAGTATTTGATCGAGAAAGGGTAGTGGAAAATGATCTTTCCTAGTGGAAAAATTTAATTTTCTATAATCAGTGCATATTCTCCGCCTTGTGACTTGTCTAGTAGGTATTAACTCATTATGTTCATTCACAGTCACAATTACTCCTCCTTTCTTAGGAATGCTATGAATTGGACTAACCCATGCACTATCTGAAATAGGATAGATAATTCCAACATCTAAACACTTTTAAAATTTCTTTCTTTACAACTTCTATCATAACAGGATTCAATCTCCTTTCAGGATAAGCCCTGGGTTTGCAATTCTCTTTCATATAAATTATTTGCATACAAATTGAAGGACTGATTCCTTTAATATCAGCTATTTTCCTTCCAACGCCTTTCTTAATTTTTTTTCAAAATTTTCATCAATCTTTCTTCTTCTTCTATCGTTAACTTTGAGGAAATTATAACTTGTTAATTAGAGGAATCACCAAAAAAGGCAAATTTTAAATAATCAGGAAGTAACTTCAGCTCAAGTTTTGGAGGTTTTTCTATTGATGGACAAAATGATTTATCTTTTTCTATCGTGTCCAAATTTTCAAAACTTTCTCAAACATAGTTTGATTCTTCCTTAAAATGATCTTCACATTGATCAATTCCTCTTCTTGCTCGTGTTTCATTGCTCATGTTCCAACTTTTTTATTTCATATTTCTCTTCATAACTTGCTTTGAAATGATATTCACTCAGATATCTTATTACGTCCATCCTATAGCATTCAACATCTTTACCTTTTGCAGGATACTGCATTGATCTTGAAATGTTAAAAGTAACAATTTGATCATTAACTCGCATTGTTCATTCCCCTTTCTGCACATCTATCATTGCTCTTCCTGTGGCTAGGAAAGTTCTCCCCAAAATGATAGGTATCTCTTTATCTTCCTCAATATCTAGTACAATGAAATCAACAGGAAGATAAATTGATCCACTTTCACTAGGGCATCTTCTATAACTCCTTTAGGGTACATTATCGAATGATCTAACTGCAGAGTTACAGTAGTAGATCTCATAATCCCAATCTTTTAAATATTGATAATGACATAAGGTTAATGCTTGCACCTAAATCACATAAAGCTTTCCCATAAAATATGTCTCCTATTGCACATGGAATTATAAAGCTTCTAGGATATTTAAGCTTTTCAAGAAGCTTTTTTTGTATTATAGCACTGCACACCTCACTAAGTGCAACAGTCTCATTATCTTCAAACTTCTTTTTTCTGTTGAGAATATCCTTCATAAACTTTACATAGCTTGACATTTGTTGTAAGGGTTCAGCCAATGGAATATTAATTATAAGCTTCTTAAAAGCTTCTTAAAAATTTCTTTCTATAAATTTTGAAAATTTCTTATCCAACTTTTGTTGACGAATTCTCTGAGGAAATGGAGATGGTGGTTTTTCCAAATCAATTTTTAGCTGAGATATAGGTCTTTCAAAATCTTTTGGAGCGTCCTCTTTTGATTCTTCAATTTCTTCTCTCTCTACTTCAGTTTCTTTTTGAACCCTACCTTCCAACTCTTTTCCAACTCTTTCTTTTTTGCTTCTAAGTTGAACGGCTTTTACTTGCTCTTTATTTTGATCTTTCGAATTTGTTTTAGTATTACTAGGAAGTGTTCCTTGGGATTTATTACTTAATGAATTTGTATTTTGTCTAAGTTGATTCTCAATATTTCTAATTGTAGCTCCTTAACTTTGTAAATGATTTCCCATTTATAACACCACTTGTTCTATAGATAACTTCTTCTCCATAAATTGTGGATTACTGTTGAAACCTGGAGGATAATTAGATCTATAATTATTATTCTATATAATTATATCTATAATTATTATTCCCTTGGTTGTTCCAGTTTGCCAATGGGTTTACTTGATTGTTCCCTCATTGTTGATTATTACCACCAGTAGTATTATTCCAGTTGAAGTTGAGATGGTTCTTCCAACCTGGGTTATAATAATTTGAATATGGGTTATTCTGCTTGTTATTTATGGCATTCAAAGTTACCATTTATTCTTGAGAATCTACCATTTAGCCTAATGAATTCTCTTCAATCATAGAGATAGGTTGAGAAAAATTCATTCCAAATTGGTCTAATTTCCTTTAAATTGCAGAAACTTGATTTTTGCAAAATCATCAGATCCATAAATATTGGCTACTTTAATAGGATTTCCCCCCTCAAAGGTCATTGAAAATTATTCATAGCCATTTTTTCAATTAAAGCATAAGCATCATAAAATGGTTTTAACATCAATGAACCACCAGCAGCGACATCGATAATAGATCTAAGAGACCCACCTAATCCATTATAATAAGTTTAAATTATTAACCAATCTGGTATAGCATGTTGTGGACACTTTCTTAAGAGTTCTTTAAATTGTTCCCATGCTTTATAAATAGATTCCTTTTCAAACTGTTTAAAAGATGTAATATCATTTCTAAACTTCACAGTTTTTTATGATGGAAAATATTAAACAAGGAATTTTTGTGCTAAATCACCCCAAGTTTTGATAGATCCAAGTGTTAACGAATTCAACTACATCTTAACTTTATCCCAAGTGAGAAAGGAAATAATCTAAGTCTTATGGCATCATACGATACACCATCATATTTAAATGTAGCACAAAATTCTTGAAAATTGGCAAGATGTAAATTTGGATCTTCAGTTGGTGATCCCCCAAACTGATTATTTGATACCATTTGGATAATAACAGGTTTAAGTTCAAATGAATTTGCCACTATATTAGGTTTTTGAATACAACAATGAAGTTCATCTACCGTAGGGTTGGCATAATCTCATAAAGGTCTAAGTTCTTGATCAATTTCAGCAATTTGATCATTTTGGTTTACCATTTTTGTAATTTTTCTATATTTTTCAAAAACTACCGTAGGGTTGGCATAATCTCATAAAGGTCTAAGTTCTTGATCAATTTCAGCAATTTGATCATTTTGGTTTACCATTTTTGTAATTTTTCTATATTTTTCAAAAATTTTAATTTTTTTGCTTTTTATTATTTTTTTCACAGTTCTTTCTAATTCAAAGTCATAGGGCACTAGTCCTTCAGAACTTGAACTACGCATACACTAACATAAAATAAAATAAACAAAAAATAAGATACTACAATAATATATTCCTACAATAAAGCTTAAAGTTTAAATAAGACTTTCTAAAAATTTTTGAATTCCCCGACAACGGTGCCAGAAACGTGATCACGACTTACTGTTTATATGCACAGTATAACAATATCTTTGATGATAATTTTCACTTATGTTTCATTACTTTGCAACAAAATCAAAAACTTAATTCTAGAGAAGAAGAAAAATAAGAATTTAACTTTTTTAATTTATATATATTTATATTGGGATACTACGCAAGTATACATATTGTTATCAAGTAACATATGACTTTTTGATTAAGCCCCAAATATCAAACCCACAAGAAATTTTGCAGTATGCACTATTAATCAACAAACTTTCTATTTTGAAAAGACAATTACTTAAATAATAAATATTTTAACAGTAGTTAAAATTCAAAACTTTTTGGTATTTTTGATTGGTATTTTTGATATTTTGACAAAAAAATAAAACTTCAAAAGATAACTTGAGTTTATGTAAAAGAAAAGTACTTGATATGAAAATATTTTTCTCCTTATCATGAGTCAGTATTAATTATAGGATTTATGTTGTGGAAGTATGCAAAATGTGTTGTGTCAAATAGGAGAAATATTTTTTTTTACCCTTACTAGAGATGCTATAAAGAATATTGAGTAATTAAAAGTTTGAATAATTTTTAAGACCGGCTAGGCATGGAAGATACCAGTTCTCACTCTAGAATTCCCTCGATTCCCTCCAATTGGGGGCTAACATCTCGTATCAGAATCTAAAATAATAAACCAAGTTGGGGGCTTTAACCTGTCACTTTAAAGTCCTCTAACTCTACACCCTTCAAAGATTATTTCTTTATTTATTTGCACTCAATCATATGAACTACATTCTCATTCATACAACCTCATGTGATTCTTTCCAATTGTTGACTGAGACAATACCAGCCTGGTTCTTACATGTTCTCACAAATAAATTTTAACATCTGGATTGGTCAATCAAGAAGTAAATGAAGTGCATGGAATTAAATCATCACAACTTCTTCCAACATTAAAGATCAATACTCTCCACAACTTCCATCCAACACTTTAATTACTTATCATTTTAAGGAGAAAGATAAAGAAAACTACTCAGAATCCATGAAGAAAACAAGATCACACTTTAGTTTAAAAGTAAAAATCATTGTCAAACCAACAAGAAGTCTAAATTAAAACCAAAAGTTCTTCAAAAACAAAGATAAAAACCTATCTCAAATCATCCACCAAACTCTTAAAGTTCCTTTGAATCTCTTCTCTTTTACAACACTCTTGAATCTCACATTAAAGCTAAAAACAAAAAGGATAAAGTAAATTTATGGTGCTTGAAAATCTCTTCAAACGTTCCTCTCAAAACTCCCCTTTCTTAAACACTTTTCAGGACTCTTCAAAAAGTCTCAACTTTCTTCTTTTAAAAATCTCCAAGAGGTGTCTTGGTAACTCTTCAAAATGTGTCCCAATTTGATGTATTCTCTAAATGATATCTCCTTTCACAAGTATTTTAGACATACTTTTGTTTCAAGTGGTCATAACCACCCTCTTTAGCCAATAGGTGCCTCAAATGTATCTTCAAAATTCAGCGAAATGAGTTAAACCGTCAAATAACTGCCTTTAGCGCCTAAGCACGGGACCTCCGACGCTTAGGTGCGGCCTTCTCTATTCTTCGGCATCTGCGTGCCGGATCTGACGCTTAGGAGCCAAAACTCTTTTGCACCATCTTGACATTTTTGCTCTAAATTTGATCATTTTTCACTCTTTTTGGCATTTTTTATCTTTTTACTTGTACCTGAAAAAAAACACACAAATATCTTCCGTTGAAGCGCAATATCTCAAAAATAGGTATAAAGATGTGTCTAAAAACACTATATATTTTAGGTGTATAAATAACTCTTGAGAAGATAATTTTCCGTGACACTCTTAGGTTGCATGTAGTCCTAGCCCGATCGAAGTAATTAACACGTGGACTACTCTACATTGCAAAGCATTTACAAAAATGAAATTTTTTTGCATGATAAAGTAAATTTTATATGCATGAAAATTAAATTTAAAATGAAAACTTATAAGGGTCCATGGTTAATCACTTGGATCAAGGTTAGGATTGCCCTCCATAGATTATTGGGTTGTTAGCCCTTACTCAAGTTCGGGAAACACACAGTCCAGCTCCAAGCCCTCACCTTTACAAATGTTTTATACCTAATCCTGATCTCTTATATGTGACTACTGGTTCTCTTTTACTGCGCCTCGTTTTCTGAATTTTCTTATACTTGATGCTCCTGTTTACTTTCCTACAAAAAATTTAATTTCCCAAAATTTATATTATGTTTTATGATGTTAATCATGCAGCGGTAGCAGAGGCCAGGTGCGTATTTACATTTCACTCAATGCAATTTTACTTATTTACTTTGCAGCCTTTTGTTCCTTCTTTACTATCTTTTCACTTCTACATTTCTTATAATCACAAGACCTCTAGGATAGAGAACAGTAACCAGTTTACCTAAGGTGGATCACTGTAAAACCCAAACACATACCTAATAATTAATTAGATTAATAATGATTGAAAGAAAAATATAAAACATAAAGTTTTTACTTGGAGCTATCACTTCAACGAGGAGCTCAAAGCAAGCCAAAGCAGATAGAGGACAACATTCTACAACAGCAAACCAGATGTACAACAGCAAAATATTCTCTTAGGATTAAATAACAAGCCATAAAACTTCAAGGTTGTTTGTTTACTGCAACATAAACCCTCATCTTGATCTTTAAACTCTTGCACAACAATGTTGTGCAATATAAGCCCTAACTTGGTTTAGGCTCTGTGGTTGTCATTCGTTATGAAAGAAACCCTCCTATCTTCGAAGTCATTTGTATGACCCTGTCATGCAAGTTTAATTCTTAAATAAAAATCTGCAGAATTGAACATATAATAATATTTCCTCGAAATCAAAGCTAAACCATGAGATGGCTCGGGAAGTCACCTAGGTTCTTCTCAAGATCCGCGTCATCCCCTTTTTTTCTCCCTTTGGATTCCTTAACAAATGTTTCAAACTTGAGCATTCCCCATTTCATACTCCTCTGTTTGGCCTTGAAATTCCTAAACTTAGAAATTCTTGAATAAAATATTTTCTAATCATTATTGAGAGTTTTCTTGAGTTACCTCGGTCATTTAAGATGAAATTAACTATAGGGGCTTGCCCTTTTAGGAAACTTTAAAATCTAGCTTAATATAAACCTCATCTAATCCTTTATATTATATAGAGGAAATTTTTCGATCAACAATAAGGTTTCGCAGACTAGAACGGATGTCATAAATTCTTTTGTTTATTCAATCAAGCCTTACTATCCAGCAATGTATCAATTCCTCGGGATAGGTACGACACTTTTAGTATTGTACTCGTTTATTTAAACTATTGTATATATGAGATCGGTTTGGTCTCATATTTTAAAACTTAAAGTATTATTCTCCAAAATTATATATCTATACATATTAAATTAAATGTGATTTCCAAAAAGGTGGTTGACAACTTCGTGTATGTTTCTATATAGAAGGATGTTGTTGCAGTTTCTGTTTTGATGCATTAATGTTAATTTTGTTCTACTTTAGTTTATATTGCATGTATGTTAGAGTAGTCTTATACGTTGCACTTTCTATGATATACCTGTTGATTTTTATATGTACTACAACTTAGTACCTATTACTACTTGCACTTGTATAATTTACATTTTTAGTACACAGTTAGCATATTTATTATGAGTTGTACTGTTTTTAAATTAATAAAAAAATTAAGTTTATGGAAAAGGAGAAAAACTATTAAAATGAAACCTTATTTGTCCACAATAAACTATATTTTTAAAATTATTTTAGCATGACCTGTGATATGTGGGGTTAGCTTTAGATAATTATATTTTTTTATTTTATAAATAATATAATAAACTTATTTAAAACTTTTTAGTAATAAAGGGTAAGTCAAAAAATTAAGATATTTAGTATAAAAGAAAAGGAAAATGCTTTTATTATTCAAAGTAAGAAAAATTATATTTTTGAAACAATAAAGATTTTAGAGGTACACTCTTAAAAAGAATTCGAGACTCTATGAAAAATTATTACTCCACTAATACTCATTTTTATGTAAAGAATTGCGAGAAGTTTTTAACTTTAGGAAAAAGATAGTGAAGTTCAAAATCATTAAAAGACTGTCCGGATATAGTAATCCTCACATGAAAAAGAAAAGAAATGATTGAAAATGAAACTAAAAAGAAAAAGAAAAGCAAAATAAAAAAAAGTAAAGTAAAATAAAAAGAAAAGGAAAAGCAAAAAAAAAAAGAAAAAAAATATATGACGAGATGACGAATTAAAAATTGGCTTAACTTGAATTATCTTAAAGGAAAGAACTTATTTACACTTCTAAACTTATTTAAAAGTATTAGTATCTATACTGGTAGAGTTCTCATAAAATTCTTTTCTTTTGATTCTTCTAAAATTCCTTAGTGTGAAAAATTACAGTTATTTTTGAAATAAATAGAAAATCACAATTTCTAACTTGATTGCTGGATATCTTTATATTTTAGTTTTAACCTGATTTATTTAAAACTAAAATAAACGTTTTACAATCACACTTATGGGACAATACTATAAGAATCTATAAGTGAAACTCGCTGTCTTAAGTTATTATATTTGCTTTATATAATACAAGGTTTACTTGAGGACAAGTAATGTTTAAGTTTGGGGGAATTGACATGCCTTAAAAATTACCTATTTTTATCTATGTAATTCTAATTTTATAAGTTTTATGCTTATTTTTAATGATATTGCATTTTAATGAAATGTATTTTGTGTGTTTTTTATTTCAGGTACAAGATATAAAGTTTAACATAAAAAGGAGCAAAAATGGAGTGAATATGGGTCAATTAAAGCCAATGACACAAAAGATGGCCGGGTACCTAGGCGCCAAGATGTTCTAGAAGGTCGGTGTCTAGGAGCGACGGTTAGGCGCCTAAGCACCAGAAACGGTTTGCCCAATATTCAATGAATTGGGACAAATTTTGAAAAGGTGCCTTATGTGACCTCTGGTTATTTTCAGGATCTATATATTGAAAACATTTCTTCACATTCAATGAAGGAGAAAAGAGAAAAAACTTTGTTTTAATTAGTAGTTTAGACCACTATAAGGGTGGGAGGCCACTATAGTGGGAGTGTGGTGATTGTAGAGTCTTGTGTGAATCTTGTTTGGTCAATTTCTATCAGAAAGCCTTAGAGGATTTCTTGGGGAGAAGTTTGAGATAAGTATTTGTACTTTTCTTTAAGATTTATCTTGTGACTTGGTTTTAATATATATAATGTTTTGTTTTATTATCCCCATGATTTCTGTGTAGTTTTCTTTTCTTTCTCCCTACAATAAGAAGTAATGATGTGTGGGATTATAATGTTTTAAAATTTTCTTTCATTCAAACAATTTGTGATGGTATTTTTAACAGTTCTTCATTTACTTTGCAAACTGGTCATTTGTGATGTTAAAACTCATTGTGAAAAATAATGACCCGGGAGGGCTATGATTTCACCAACTAGTGAATATCACTCTAAACCTTGGAAGAAGAGGAAGTCAAATCCAGGGTGAGTGCAAATAAATAGTGAGATAAGTTTTGTTGGGCGTAGAATTGATATTTCAAGGGTGACATGCTAGATCCTTTAACAATTTGGTCTACTATTGGAACTAAGGGTTCCTGGTAGGTCCTATAAAGAGGACATAGTGGGCAATCTACAAGTGAGAGGCTAGAACCTACTTAGCACTACCACAAAAGCGGTAAGTAACTTTTGATTAACCAATGTTTTTTATCCTCGGAAGGGGTAAAGAATAGGTATGCTCTTATTTATCATAATACCTCATTTTCATCTTTAATCATTTGATTCCTGCACTAATTCACAATCCCTTTGCAAGGGGAAAGACTTGTTATTATAATCTTACTTCTTTACACATTAGAAACTTTCCATTTACTTTCAGTTAAAATTAGAGATAGCCACTTTAATTATATCCTTTTACAAACAATTCGATATTATTCCCCTGTATAATTTAGTTTACAGTTTAAGTAGAAATATTTCTAAGTTAGCATTACCAATTTCTTATTTTCCTATGGGTTCGATGTTAGGTTTTTTAAGGAAAGCTCAATATTACTTGAAATGATACGTATATTTGTGTAGTACCCCTAGTGTGTAAATAATTAATCAATGTAGTTACAATTTTTTATTGCACACTAGTCGCTTAATATAAATTGGGTCAACATTTTAGCCATCTTTTCGAACTTAAATAATTATGAAATTGCTGGTCAAGTCATTGCAGACCAGAATGGTTGTCCTGTTAATTTCCATAGGGTCGACAGAGTGGTTGTTGGCCAGGATGGCTGGTAGGGGGTGGCTAACTCAAGTGGTTGGAAGGTTCTGAGCTCCATAGCCAACTGACAAGTGATGGCCGACCCAGGATGGCCACCAACAAGGTGCCGATCAGATAGAGGTTGTGATAGTAGGAGTTGGCGACAGCTTCAACAATGATGTCTTCGGTAGTGGCGGCTCCCTTAGTTCGGCAAGGACGTATTTTTGGACTATAGACAATATATGTTTTTTTAAATTATATTTATTGTAAACACTTGCACGAAAATATCGCAAATTTTTATTCAACAAATGACTAGAATTACTTGTATTCGCTAAGGTTGAATGTATCATCTTATTAATTAATGGTCTATTTAAGGCAATAGCAGTTGTTTGAAAATGCAGCTCTGAAACTGCTATAGATGAAGCTACTAAATAAAAAGCTGCGATAATTACTACAAAATTTATTTTTTTTAGAAAGTTAGACCGCAATTTTCTAGAAGCCCACTACTTTCTAACATATATAAATACACCTAACATTTAAAGCGCTGAATGTACGCTGAAATTAAATTGTTAATACTTACAAAGCAGCTAGAAACTGGCATTTAGGTTGATCCTCCGAAGTTTAATATGATAGAAAGGAATCAAGTTGCATTAAATGCGATGAACTATTAAATTATAATATGTTTCTGATATTATGCTTTACAATTAAAGTGCATTGGGCATTTCAAGTTATCAACCAAAAGAGTTGTTTTGCATGTCCTATAATGGCAATTTAATTGGCTTGCAGAGATTAGATTCTCCAAAATCCTTTAAACAATGTTTTGGGTCTCGCTTTATCATCCAAGTCATTGGCGGGGCTCAATTTTTCTGCCACAGCAGAGTACACGTGCGATAATAGTTCTAATATTGGACAAAATAATTCCTCGCGTAGAAAATCGGGTGCGGAATTAATTATTTAATTAATAATTTTCTATTTTTATTCTTTATTATATCTCCAATGGGTATGATCTAAAAGCGGGCAATTATATCTTCAAATTTAGATTTTTATTTAAAATGAGAAAGCAATTTGGTTTTGTCTCTCCTGAAATATCATTTTTATTTCTCTTCAAATATTAATTTGCCATTCGTTGCCCTAACCCCTCACATATTGGGTCTAGAGGGGTAATTTGCCCCCGTAAAAATAGAGCGCTTACGGACGCCGTTGGTACTACCTCCAATTATTTCACGTCACGTGATTAATATCAAATTTAAAAATATTTGAATTTTAAAATTTGGCCTCACTGTCATATTCTTTTTTGCGGTGGGGATGGGTTTAACTGGGCGACCGTATGCATATGCAGCTTCTGCATATGATCGCGATATGTAATAATTTTTCGTAAAAAGAGACTGGCTCCACCCCTACATTCCAATATGAAAATTTATAACAAAATTAGAAAGTTTCATTTTTAATGTTTCAACATATTTTAAATTTATTGGCCGTAACACAATTAAATAAACTGGTTTCAGTTTTCGGGTATGAGCGGGTGTAAATTTACGTGAAAACTTTTTCAAGGGGCTACTGAAACTGCTACATAAACGGATTTGTGCATGTATTTTGTGTAAAATGAAGTCTTTTTTTTTTTTCTGAATGAAAAACTATTGGTTGATATGATTTTCATGTGAGAGAAGGCTTAAAAAGTCTATGATTATTTATATTTTTCCCAATATATGATTTTTTATCTATGTTTCCAAACTGCAGTTGTTCATTAGTGATTTTAGTTCTAGTATATCTACGTTTTGACCACAGATAATTTATGAGGCATGTGAAATACAAAAAATTATTTTTCCTCACAACCAAACAAATATGTCACATGTTTGCTAAATATGACGCCAACTCTTATGTTTTCTTTTGGTAATGGTGGTATTGATGATCATATTGTTTAATGGTAGTATTAATGAGCAACAAAAAATAAATTTACTCATATTAATGGGCGCATTTAAGATCATAATATTTCTCATTTAATTTATGCCAATGATATTCTTATTTTTGAAAAAGCTCATTTATATATTATTTCTCTTTTACTAGAGTTTTAAATAATTTTAGTAAAACATATAATCTTTATGTTAATACTTTTAATTCTGTTATTCTTTTTCCTAAACATGTAGAAAGTCTAATTCAAAATCAAATTTGAAATTTTTGTGCTTTTTATATAAAACCTTTGCTTTCGAGTAATCTGGGGGTTATTATTAAGCTCTATAGCGTAGAAAATAAAATCAATTCTTCACAAAATCATTTCTTCAAAGTAGGGAGAAGAATAAAGAAGACTATTTAGAATTCATGATAATGATACGATAAAACACAGATTTCATACATAAAAAAAAGTTTACAAACAAAAGAAATGAAAAGTACAACTTAAGTCACAATCCTTCCCAAGCAAATCCTTAGAAGTTCACTCTAAGTCTTTCCCTCTTTACAATCTCTCCCAATTCTCTCTTAGAAATGTAATGAAGAACAAAATCTCTCACCTTCCCTCTCCTTTTACAACCTTAGAAGAAAATCTCCTACTTTTCTCTCTCTAACTCACGCCTATCCTCTCTCTCTTACTTTTCATCCCCCCTTCCAAGTCCCTTCTAACTTTTCGTCCCCCCTTCCAAGTCCCTTCTGAAGTTCCCTTTTGTTGGCTGCCTCTCCTCTCTGAAAAGAATCACAATTCTCTCCAAAATTCAAGAGTCAAAACTTTGAATTTCAAAAGATGTGCCTCCTTGATCCAAGAGACAAATTCCTTCAAATTGGAACCTTCCAAAGTGTCTACATGCGTTGAATCACTCTATGGGGTGCTTAGAACAAGTGTCCCTTCGAAAATTCACACAAAATTTGTCTCGAATTGCCTTAAATTAAAAATGTCGTGCTTGGTGCATCACGTGCCAATCTGGCACATCATCCGCTAGCGCTCGGGATTTTGGCGCATCATGCGCGAAACCCCAAAATTGGCTGTTTTTGCTCCAAATTTTGCTCTTTTTGTCATTTTTGCTCCAAATGCCTAAAAATGGTATACCTGCAACAAAAAACACAAAAATACCTTTCTTTAAAGTACAATATCACTAAAAATAGACACAAAAGGGTACTTAAAACATTATATTATTTTTATGGATCAAAATCTCCCAAACTTACATGTTCCTTATCCTCAAGTGACACTTTTATTACATAAAAGCATATGACTTTAGGATAGAGATTAACTTATCACTGTTATACTTTAGTTCAATAGATATAATAGCAAAATTTAAGAAAAAACATTTCATAACTTAGGTTCCAACTCCAAGTCTAAGAATATCTAGTAATCAAATTTAAGATTTTTGAATCTCTATTCTTTTCAAGAAAAACTGCAATTTGTCATGCTAAGGACATTTAGAACATTCATATGAAAAGGGCTTTCATAAAAACATTACTAGAAATGCTACTAAAACTTCAATGCAAGTTTAGAAAGTGTAATAAAGCTCCTTCCATTAGTTTATTCAAGTGAAGCCAAATTTTGATTAGGCATCTCCTCAAGCTTCTCCTCACCCATTTTTTTAATTTTTTTTAATTTCTTTTTTTTTCTTTTAGGTTCTTTTTAATCCTTTCTTTTCTTATTCTTTTTTTCCTTTTTCAAGTGAGGATTACTATATCTGGATAGTCTTTAATAGTTTTGAACTTTACTGTCCTCTTCTTAAAGTCAAAACTCCACACCCTTCCTTATTTAATAAAGTTATACTAGTTTATGATTTTTCATAAATTCTCATTCCTTTCTTCTTACATGAAACTCTAAAATTCTTAACATTTTAAGAATACAATTTTCCTTTATTTAAAATAGAAAAACATAGTCTTATCCTATCATACCAAATATCTTTAACTTTAGAATTGATCTTCATTATTAAAAATATTTCACCTATATTTACTATAATATTTATAAACATAATTATAGTCATTTAAAGTTAAATCTCAATATCCCAAGTCATGTTAAATAAAATTTGAAAATTATATTTACTTAAGGACAAATAAAATTTAGTTTTCTCCATTTCAAAAGAAAATTTTCTTTTCCCCCAAACATAAATTCTTAAATGATTTTAAAAACATTTTATTACAAAATTTTAGTTGCTGAAAGAAAATAGTAAATGCATAAAAAAAAAACTAACCTATAGAGGATTTTTTATCATGAAATTGGTTCTGGGGTACTGCACGTACTAACTGTAAAACTACATGCAGGCTTTAAAGCATTAAATAAAACATAATATATTCTTCAATAAGCTCAAACTGAAAATACTAAAACTAAAACTGAAATGTAAACAGTCAACAATTACTATTATAAAATGTAAGTCCATAACACAACATAAAAAAGTCTTTTTCTACAACAAGTTTTCCAAATAAAAGTACACCAAAATAAAAACACAAACACGTCAAAATAACTAACCAAGACTCATAAAATATCAATCTTCATCTCCTTCCACTCCATCATCATCATCATCTTCTTCTTCTTCGCTTCCTTCTTCATCACGAATGGGAGCATATGGGACAAAGCTAGGCAAATAGGAAAGTTCACGTTAGGTTCACCCATGAAGTGTCTAACCATAGCATTTTGAAAATCTTTTGTGTCTAACCATAGCATTTTGAAAATCTATATCATGTTGAACTCTCCTCTGTTGATATTCATCATTATATGCATTCCTTGCATCTATCTCTCCCAACTAAGTTTTTATATTAATAATATCATATTTTTGAATCATAAGCTGGTCCATAACACCTTCCAAACATGGAGCACTAGAAGTAGGTGCCTGACCAAAGAAAAATATGTTGAGATTTTCATACCTATTTTATACTATTTTTAATGATATTGCACTTTAAAGAAAGGTATTTTTGATGTTTTGTTGCAGGAATCATGAATAAGGTTCATTGGAGAAAAAAGATACAAAAAGGAGCGAATTTGGAGCGAAAATGGCCAAAATGTGAAGATTTGAACTAGGCCGCCGACGACACCCTCGACCCCGCCGACGGCGAGTTTTTCCCGAGATTACAGAATAAAATCTTCAGAAGCCCGCGGACGGCGCCCTCCA
>NW_018238571.1:256560-257227 GCF_001263595.1 Phalaenopsis equestris | reverse complement strand
TTATACCCTACGATTCAGAATTAGAACGCACTGTTAGAAGAATTAGAAGATTAAGAAGAGAACCTAGAAATTCTGATATAATGGAAAACAACCTGAACAATCAAGGAAAAGAGAATGAACACCAACCTAGACCCCTAAGAGATTATGCAAATCCTACAGCAGATGAGATTCACTTATCTACCAAAATCCTGATGTAGCTGCTAGTTCATTTGAGCTTAAACTTGTTATTATCCAAATGGTACAAAACAATCAATTTGGAGGTACACCAAATGAAGATCTGAACTTATACCTCGCTAGATTTTTAGAATTGTATGCTACTTTTAAATATGACAGAATGTCAAGCGATGTTGTTAGACTTAGACTTTTTCCTTTTTCACTGAGGGATAAGGCTAAGATGTGGTTAAACTCGTTAGCACAATGATCGATTAGAACTTGGAGAGAACTTTCACAAAAATTTCTATCCAAATATTTCCCTCCATCTAAAATTGCTAAACTTAGAAATGACATAACATCATTCTGTCAGATTGATGGAGAGTCAATATATGAAGCTTGGGAGAGATTTAAAGATCTTCTTAGGAAATGCCCTCATCAATCGTTACCAGATTGGTTGATAATTCAAACTTTTTATAATTG
Organism: Phalaenopsis equestris; assembly: GCF_001263595.1. Lineage (NCBI taxonomy): Eukaryota > Viridiplantae > Streptophyta > Magnoliopsida > Asparagales > Orchidaceae > Phalaenopsis > Phalaenopsis equestris. The sequence continues at coordinate 256,594 of NW_018238571.1, read as the reverse complement.
ATTAGTAGGATCACTTAGATCTATTATAGATGTT
>NW_018238571.1:255697-256277 GCF_001263595.1 Phalaenopsis equestris | reverse complement strand
CCCTTATTCAAACTATTATAACCCAGGTTGGAAGAATCATCCAAATTTTAATTGGAATAACAATTCTTCTACAAATCAACAATGGGCAAACAACTCAGTGAACCCATTAGGAAATTCATCCAACCAAGGAAACGTTAACTATTGACCTTCTTATCCTCCGGAATTTAATAGTAATACTCAAATTAAGGAGAAGAAGTTGTCTATGGAAGAGCTGATATTAAACATGGGTCAACAATTACAGAATCAAGAAAATTAATTATAGATTCAAGAAAATCAATTACAATATCAAAGAACTGCTATTAAGAATATTGAAAACCAATTAGAGCATATCGCTACTGCGCTTAGTAACCGAATATTAGAAACTTTTCCTAGTACTGTGGAACCAAATCCTAAAGACTAAGGAAAAGAACAAATTAAAGCGATACAATTACAAAGTGGAAAAGAATTGGAAATAAGGGTGCAAAAAGAAATAGAAACTGAAAAGGAGAAAGTGGATACGAAAAAAGAAAAGGATCATGAATACCCAGATTTAGAGTATCCATTTACACCAATAAAAATTATTGTGGAGAAACCTCCACCA
>NW_018238571.1:250548-253357 GCF_001263595.1 Phalaenopsis equestris | reverse complement strand
ATTATGAGAAGATGTGTACCTTATGAAGAAACTGAACTAATTATTCAGAAATGTCATGATTCTGAATTTGGAGGATATTTTGGGATTGATAAAACTGCTTATAAAATTTTATAAGTTGGATTCTATTGGCTTACTCTCTTTAGAGATGTTTATAGATACATAATAACTTGTGATCGATGCCAACGAGTAGGAAATATCTAAAAGAAATGAAATGCCTCTGAATTTCATGTTAGAAGTTGAGATCTTTGATGTTTGGGGATTAGATTTCATGGGACCACTTATTCCTTCATTTGGGAACCTATGTATATTTATTGCAGTAGACTACGTTTCTAAGTGGATTGAAGCGCAAGCTTTACTTCGTTATGACGCTAAAAGTGTTTCAAGATTTTTAATGAAAAATATTTTCATTAGATACGGAATGCCTAGAATGATTATCACTGATGGAGGGTCCCATTTTAGAAATAAATACATTCAGAGATTGGCAAAAAAATTTAATATTATTCATAGAATCTCTACTACCTATCATCCTCAAACTAATGGGTTAGCTGAAGTTTCTAATAGAGAGATCAAACAAATACTTGAAAAGACTATAAACCCTAGTAGAATAGATTGATCCACTAGATTGGATACTGCATTATGGGCTTATAGGGCAGCTTATAAAACTCCTATTGGAATGACTCCTTACGAGTAGAATTAGAGAATAAAGCATATTGGGCAATTAAAGAATTTAATTATAATTTGAAAGATGTTGGTAAGAAGAGATTATTATAATTAAATGAATTAGAAGAATTACGGAATGATTCTTATGATAACGACAGAATTTATAAGGAAAAATTAAAGTTATGGCATGATTGAAAGATTAACCAAAAGCACTTTGAACCAGGATAAGAAGTTTTGTTTTACAACACTAGGTTGAAGTTATTTCCTGGGAAATTGAAGACTCGTTGGTTAGGGCCCTTTACTGTGACTCAAGATTATACTTACAGAGCTGTTGAAATTGAAGATCAGAAGACGAGAAATAGATTTAAAGTAAATGGACATAGATTAAAACCATATTATGAGGGTAAAAGACCAATTTTTAAAGAGGTTTTAATGATCTGTCAACCTTAATAACACCTGAATAGATTGGGCTGACGACGTTAAACTAAGCGCTTTATGGGAGGCAACCCATATTTATCTTTACTTTATTTGCAATGATGGTAGTTTTTATTTGCGATTATTGCTTGTTTATGGTAGTATTAAGCTTTAATACTCTTATTTACCCTTGAAACATCTTAAAAATTGGATCCATGAAGAAAAATTGGAACGCATTCGGACCAGAGCGAAATTGTGAAAATTTTGCCTTAGGCGTCGACGACGCCCTTGACGTCACTGACGGTGGGTTTTTCTTGAGAGTCCAGAAAAAATTAATACAAAATCTCGCCGACAGCGCAAACCCCCCCCGACAGCGCCATCGACCCCGCCGACGGTGAGACCGGTGAACGGACGGTTACTTGGGTTCAAATGGCGGTTTTTGGCAATTTTTGGGCGGGAATAGTCTTTTTAAACTCAAAAATTCAAATTCTAGTTCATATTTTCTCACCAAAAACGAAGTGAAACTCTACCAATTTCATTCCTAGGGCATCCAATTCCCTTGATAATCCCAAAATGCGAGTTTTCAATCAGTGAAAGTTTATTAGTGTGGAAGCGCAGCGAATCTTCAACAAGTTGTTGACAAAGAAAAGATTAATCAAATAACAAGTATTAGTGAATCACAAATTGAATAATCCCATGAGGTATTTTGAAGAAACGATAGTGCGGCAAAGATGGGAAGTGTTGTGCTACATTACTGCCACCGTGGTGGTTCCTGTGGTAAAAGAATTTTATGCAAATTTACAAGGAATCAACCAAAGAGTTGTTTATGTGCGAGGAAGATGGATCACTTTTACTCCTGCAAGAATCAATGAATCATGCATGATAGAGAATGTTCTTGTCTGCCACTATTCTCTGCCAAGAGAATGTTCTTGTCTGCCACTATTCTAATTTCATCCCAATGAGAAACCAGATGAATGAGATTTACCAATATTTAACGGACGAAACTGACAATTGGGAAATAAGAAAGAACGAGTATGTTAGTTTTTCTTCAACACTTTTGAATTCCATCTCTAAATACTGGCACTTTTTCATTTCTGTGAAACTGTTATCAAAAATGAAGATCGGTAAAGTTTCTAAATAAAGTGCTATTTTGAATTACTGCATCCAAAGAGGACTGCCAATCGACATTGGATCTATAATTATGAAGTCGGTTTTAGACCTGATCGTTCACGGATCAACTTATGAGCTTGGACACCCCTCCACAATTTTCTCACTTTGCAGTTAGTTCCAAGTGTCCTATGAAAATTAGGAAAAGGTACTGCTACCTTGGAAGCCTTTGGATCCAACTGAAAGATTCTCAAATTTTTAAGATGAAAATGATATGGCCATTATAGTAGATCGAACGTCTCAGAATTCACTGCCAGTTCAACCCTTAGTCCCTGATAAGTCTTTCGTGATCTTGCGCCAAATCAAGAAATTGGAAAAGGAGGTACAAGATGTCATGAATGCGATTAATAATATCTCTGATTTCTTCAGTCATCTGGACTGGAGGATGAATGAACTTTTTCAGCACTCTTGACATTTAGAAGATAGCTTGATACGACTTAGATAGCTTGATACGACTAATGAGGAGGATGAAATTGATAGAGGAGGATTCTACCGAAGAATTTCCATTCCGACCCTTCTACAACTGCTTCGTTCATGTGCAATCAATGGGTGATCTCAGAGGAGAATC
>NW_018238571.1:247222-250408 GCF_001263595.1 Phalaenopsis equestris | reverse complement strand
ATGTTGAATTAATGTATTGAGGTTGAGAAAATACCAAACTTAGGTGTGTTATGTAACATATATTGTACCCCTTGGAATTTATATATAAATGTGATGTTTTGTGTTGTGAAAGTTTATATGTGCTAAGTACATCATTTAGTTATTTAAAATTATATCTGTAATGATCAAACAAATGTCGTTTAGGCTTGGAATTGATCGAAATCACAAATATTCAGAATTTGGACAAAATCAATAGCGCCCGCCGAAGGTGCCCTCGACGTCGTAGACGACGAGATTTTTCCAAGACTTAGGATTTAATTTCCAATTGAGCACGCCGACGGCGCAATCAACTCCGCCGAAGAAGAGCTCATAAAAAACACCTTTAACCATGATTTTGACCAGTCAACTGACACGATTCATCATCTCCTTCCTCCTAAAAATGTCATTTTTGATCTAGGGCTTGAGAGATCTTGGATTAGGAGGGGATTTCAAGGCTTTTTGACACCGGATTTGATCATCTTTAGGTAAGAGCTTCACTCCAAGCTAAAAATATTTTCTTTTCACCATGAATTTCCCCCACATTGAGAATATCCAAAAAATTTGGGAATTTGAAGAAAATTTGGGAAGAAATTCATGGATCTTATTGTTGAACTCTTAGAATTACTATTGGAAGCCATGATTTACATATTTGAAGTAATTTTTTGAATTTTTCTATAATTTGATTAGATTAAAATGACTCCATGACAAAAGAGAAGAGTTCAGTTCAACGAATCTCTCTTCGTCAATGCAATGGCTCAATCAAGTTTTACTTCACTATTTAAAGGAAAGAAGTGTATACAAGATCGAGTTTTTGAGAGTCTGGGAGGAGAAATTGAACGAGTTATTGTCAAGCGGAGGTGGGAAAACTTTTGTTACACCACCAATAAAGCTGATGCAAATGTTGTGAAAGAATTCTACGCCAATGTAATCTATTCTGAAGATGAAATCATTCAAGTGCGGGGATTTCCTATTGAATTTAATGTCGCCCGCATCAACACCTTTTAAAGTCTCAGACTCTTACAGCTGCCAATATGAGTACTTTAGTACAATGGAAGGCCCCCTCAATGATGCGATCAACTTTCTCACTGATGGGAAAGTAACATGGAAGATAAAGCAACAAGAATGGGTAAAATTTTCTACTTTCATGTTGAATGCCACCCCTAAGGCGTGGCACTATTTCATTTCCTCTACTTTGTTACCGACCTATCAACATAATGACGTAACTAGAGATAGAGCTATTCAGAATTTTTGTATTCAGAATAGTAGAACTATAAATGTGGGGAGAATAATTCTTAAAAATATATTGACTACGACAAGGAGTGAGACTAGTGGATATCTAGGACATCCAGGACTTATTTATATAATTTAAAAACTTTCTAGAGTAGAATTTGGAGATGAAGAATGGGTTTATCCTATAAAACCCATTAGTAAGCTAATTTGAAGACTTATGAATCCCATGAGAAATGGAGAACTGGGAGTAGAAGTCAAGAACCTTCTACTAGTAGAGATTTCCCCTCTAAAGTTATGACCTTCCACCTTCTAGTTTCCCAACCCTCTCTGATTTGATGAATGAGTTGACCTTGCAGCGGAAGATCATAGAATTGATAAGTCAAAGGATTGTTGGTTTAGAATGCCGACACGATTATGATAGTGAGTACCTGTAGAGGCATTCAAATTTTGTGGTAGCCTATTATGAAGCTCAGGCCCAATACTATAGAGGAGAGTCTGATGTTACATTTCCTGAATGCCCGTGATATACTCAGTATCAACCCAATCCACCTGCTGATCAAGGCGATGAAGATATAGCTTGGGACTTTGATTTAGAATGAAATTGATGTACTTATGTTTGTACTTTTATTTTATGTAATCTTTTGTAATAGAAATGGATGTTTATGTATTTGGACTTTCATTTTAATTTATTGTTGTGTACTTGGAACTTGTTATAAAGTTAGTGTGGTAGTTAAATGTGCATGTGTAGTTCAATAGATATTAAGTAGAATTGTGGATTGTAATGTGATTTTCATTTTGTATTTTTAAGTTTTAATTGTTTAGTATTGTGATTGTGTGAGGAAATGTTGTGCTTGTTTTAGTTTTATACTTATTTCAAAATTTCATTACCCATAAATTCCTTTAATGATTTATATGTATAGAAAGCTTGTAATATTACAGACCAGGTGAAGTAAAAACTTGAGAAGGCCTGGAAAAATTTTAGAATGATAAAAATGCTTACAATACTGAGGTATGATTTATATTTATAGTTTTTTTTATAAATTATTTTAACATAACTTGTGGTATGTGGTGTTATCTATAGAGAATTATAATTTTAAGTTTATGAATGCTATAGTAAACTTATGTACAAAGTTTTAGTGATTAAGAGTAGTGTTAAAGTTAAGATATTTGGTATAAAAGTATACGAATATGTTTTTACTATTTAAAGTAGGAAAATTTATAAATTTGAAACACTAAGGATTTTAGATTTACACTTCAAAAAGAATTAAAGTCTCTATGAAAAATCATTTTTATACTAATACACATTTCCATGTAAAGAAAAGTGAAAATTTTTACATTACCAAGTAAAGAAAAGTGAAAAGTTTTTAACTTTAAAAAAAGTATACTGAAGTTTAAAAACATTAAAGGTTATGCAAAGCAATCCAAAAGAAAAAGAGAAAAGAAAAGAAGAATTAAAAATTATTTATATGATTTTATGAAGTGAATTTAATTCGGGTAACTATATTTCATTACTATTTAATTCGGGTAACCTAAATACATTCCTGAACTTATAGTTATGGAATAGATCATTTACTAGTAGAGTTCTCATGAAGTTCCTATCTTTTGAATATTCTAAGTGACTTAATATTGCAACATATAGTCATTCTTGAAATGAATAGAAGACTAGAACTCTTAAACTTAATGGCTAGATAATCTTGTGGCTACAAAGTTAATTCAATTACTAGATTTTTTTCTGACAATCTCTCTATGATATTTATTTAAATCAAACTTATAGTATTTCTGAATTAAAACTTTACTGCAGTAGATCACAACTTTTATATAGTACTAAAATTACTTGAGGACAAATAATAATTAAGTTTGGGGGATTTTGACCAAAGGAAAATATGTTGAGATTTTCATACCTATTTTATATTATTTTTAATGATATTGCACTTTAAA
>NW_018238571.1:246419-247093 GCF_001263595.1 Phalaenopsis equestris | reverse complement strand
AGATTTGAACTAGGCCCCCGACGGAGCCCACGACCCCACCGACGGTGAGTTTTTCCTGAGACTACAAGACAAAATACTTCAGAAGCCAGCTGACGGCACCCTCAAGGCCGCTGACGACGAGATCGACGATTATGCCTACTCAAGCTTTGGATAAGGCCAAATTTTGAAGGGATGCTTAGCCAACTCTTGGGATAGCTCATCCACAACTTTAAAAGAACATTTTGGCCAAAAATTAGAGAGGTCCTTGATGTTAGAGAGGTCTTGGATGTTAGAAAGGCCCTAGAGGTTAGAGAAGTTCCATTAGTGTGTAACTATTGTGAGGATTTCTTCGAGAAATTTTAAGAGTGGAGGGAAAGTGAGAGATTTCTTCCTTTTTGCTACTTCGAAGAGGAATTCTATGTGCTGTAAAGAAAGGAAGAGATTCAGAGGAACTTCGAGGAGTGTTCTTGGGGAGAAATTTTGAGATAAGTTATTTACTTGTTATAGTTTGTATGGCTTTGATTATCTATATGAATTCCGAGTTTTGTTGTGCTTTCCCCATGAGTTCTGAATAGTTTTCTCTGTCTTTCTCCTTGTCTCGAGATTTGTGAAATGGTGATTTGAATTGGTGAAGCCATGAAAATTTTTAAGAAATTGTGATGATCTTTTCACTTCGATCTTAATTTACTTTCAAT
>NW_018238571.1:227022-246161 GCF_001263595.1 Phalaenopsis equestris | reverse complement strand
TTTATGCCTAGACCAAAGGGTAAAGAATAGGTATGCTCCTATTTGGCACAATATAAATTGAACTAATTCATTTTATCCATTCACTATAATTTCTTGACAAGGAGAATGATGTTTGTTTATATATTGAATATCACAATTAAACCCTACTTTATATCATTAGTTATTTATTAGTTATTAAAATTATCTATTTATTTCAATTGCCTATTAGTGACAGATAAGCAAATTGAACGTCGTTGTTGTGATTAAAGTATTGCTTTTCTAAGGTCTTAGTATGCAATTCTAAACTACTCCCTGTGGTATCGATATCTAGGACTCTATTAGAGCCTTATATTTACTTCAGCGATACGTATACTTACGTTGACAAATTCAACTTTAACATTATTGAATATTCTATTTATACATCTTTATCGAATCAAACACGTATATAAAGTCGCGGTCAAGTTCTTAGCGCCGTTGCTGGGAATTTAAATCTTCTTGTAGCGCCATCAAATTCTTTTAATTGTCAATTTATAAAAAGTTGGTCAGTGCCCCTGCAATAAATGTAGAGGGCCTATCCCTTCATCCACTTCTAGACTCAAAAAATGATTCTACTCTCTAAATAATGTGTTTCACAATCGGATTATGAGGCTGTAATCTTTCTTCATTTCTATGAAACTCAACTCCTGATTGTTCACATAAAGTGAAAACCAGGGCAAGATATCCCAAGCCTCAAGCAGTAGCACTTCTAGCAATCCTTCGAGTGAGATGAACTATAAGTGCACCGGCGTCTATTGCCTTCATAATCTATATGCAATAGTTCAACACAGCTCGATCCTTTGTAACATCAGCAAGATGATTTGCAGGCAAAAGCCTAACAGAGATGAAATGGTGCCTTATTTTTTATTGAATAGTTAACATTGAAGCAGAGAAGTTAACTATCTTGTAATTCTTTATCTTCCACTCTCCTCTTCCATCAGTCAAAAAGGCAATAACTTCTTCTAATGATGAATCAGTGATATAAAAAAGTGGCATATTCATCATGGAAGACATTTCTAAGCTCATAAAATGTATTGATCCTTTCAGAGGTAAACTCGACTTGCGTACCTCTCACCAAAATGTGATCTTCCGCAGTGAATCTTAAGTTTTCATACAACTCCCGGACCATAGGGACGATCGCCACAGCAGTGAAGTAGCAGAATCGCTCCAAATTTCTAGCGCAAATCAACCTCTTGACCTTGCCTCCCAGGTTTGCAAACGCCCACTCTTAGATCATTTTTTTGCTCTAAAATAAGATACTGTAACTGTGTTCGGCTTTAAAAATAACAAATCATCGAGCATCAAAGTCATCGGTCAGTCTTCCTCGCTTAACTCGAGGAGCCATCGGAAGTTCTATGAAAATCCTAATAAATTCCAAACAAATTACTAAATCCAAAATATAACTCCCTAAGCAAGATTATTTCGTAAGAAAATTTTCACCATGAGTTTCCTTCAAGCACTTTCATCAAAAATCCCATTTTTTGGATCTCTTAAAATCAATGGTGAAAATAAAAAATTTCTAGTTAAAGTGAAGCTCTTACCAAGAGAAAATGAAATATATGATTTTTTTCTTCTGAATCATTCTCTTTAACCCGCAATGTGATGCCCTAGATAATGGTCTTGAGGTAGAAGATGACTCAAGCGGGAAAAATGGAGGTTTTCCATGCAATTTCATAGCCTAGATAATGGTCTTGAGGTAGAAGATGACTCAAGTTTTCCATGCAATTTCATAGTTTTCTAGGCTAGTTTCTAGGAAATATAGCGTGTTCAGACATTTGGCGCATCATGCGCCAAGGCTCTATAAGGTTGGCGCAAGCGTATTTTTGCTCGATTTCAGTTTTTGTGGAAATCTGCTCCGTACCGCTTTATATCAACCTCTATTTGACTTAAATAAAGATTTTTAAGCATAATTAAACATCAAACTAACACTTAATTTTTATAAACAACACAAAACTCATATTTATATATGAAATCTGAGTTACTACAAATTAACATTTTTCAAGCCAACACATAACAAATTCAGCATTTTAAAGCAAACCAACATCGTAAAAACTGAAATCTAGACATCAAACTTCACAGTAAATAACATAAATAGTACAACAACTTAAAGTAAATCAATCCAACATAACAAACTATAACAAACAATACTAAACAAAATGTTCCGTGTTTAATTTAACTTCACTCATCTTCTTCACTCTCATTCTCCTGGAGATCTCCCATAGACTGGTAGTGTACATAAAGATTATATAAGGGCCTAAATGGAAATTCATTTGTTGCATTTTCCTTTTCAGTCAATGCATGCTTCTTGAATATATGTACCAAACCATCTTCAATACGCCCTGTATGTTCAAAATGTACCTTAAGCCTTCAATCCAGGTGATCCAGCATTTCTGAAATATTCTCAATTGCATGTATAAGATTATGCACCTCTTTCTCTATCTTCTTAATTCTTTTTTGAAAGTGCACTCGAGTTGTCGTAGGGCTAATTAGGTGATGATATTTGAGATCCTTGATCTATTAGTAGATCCATAACATTTTCATCTCCCATTCCAATTCAACTGTAGTAAACTTCAGGATCCATCGGCCTCCAAGGTAGTAGAACTTTCTCCCAACTTTCATAAGGTACTTGCGATTGACTACAAAGAAGAAAAATAATAGATGGGTTTCCCATTCCAGTTGCAAATCCATTTACAATCAAACCTAAAATAGATTTTACAATTATGTCTCCAATATCAACAGGTTTCCCAGTTTGAATACAGTAATTCAGAATAACACTCTCCTTCATGACCTTACTAATTTTCATAGTAGGCAGTAATTTCAAAGAAATGAAGAGATTTCAGGCCTTTGAAGTAGGATTTAATAATGATAAAGAAAAACTCACATTCCCATCATCTCGGGCTTCCCAATTAGCATCTTCATCCATAAGGTAATGGTAGAGTTCATTCATGTTGTCTCTTATACGAGTAAAACTTGCATAGTGGCAGACAAGCATAATCTGAACCATAAACATTTCATTGATTCTAGAAGGAGTGAACTACACAAACCAGACTTGCAAATAAAGCATTCCTTCATTGATCCCTTGAAGATTTGCATAAAATTCTTTCACCACAAGGATGACTACAGCAGCAGTAATGTAATAAAGCACTTCTCAATGCCACTGTGCAATAACTTCTTCGACTCAAGTTTTCGGTGTGTTGCAACCTCGATGCACAAATCCCCTCTGTTTGACAAGTCTTTTCTTCACTATAGCTTGATCATGCAACTTCTGTGCATCAAAATTGATGAAATTTCTTTGGTTGAAAATTCCAAATCTAGCGGAGTTTCTAGAATAGGAAGTCATGGGAGTTGAAAAGTGGTGACTCTTCCCTAGTTTTCCTCTCTAAAATATGTATTGGAGTTAGTTTTTAGGAGTTGTTTGAAGGTGTCCCCGCCAAAAAACTGCCATTTGACACGTTTTAATCATTTTCATCTCTGTGGCGCATCATGTGCTAGCACTTTTCAATTCGACGCATCATGCGCCAATCTAGCGCATCATGCAGCAGTTCCAAAATTTAGCCATTTCAATTTTTATCAACTAAATTCTCAGTCTTTTCAGTACATTAGCCAAACAAAGTTGTTTCTAAACATATTTCTTAAATACACAGATTATATAAAGAGATAAAAATAAACATACATATAAAATTTTAAACAAAAACTCAAAAATCAAAGCAAACAACGATACATAAGGGTTGCGTCCCACAAAGCGTTTGGTTTAAGGTTCTCAGCTCAAAAACTCAAAAATCAAAGTAAACAACGATACATAAGGGTTGCCTCCCACAAAGCGTTTGGTTTAAGGTTGTCAGCCCGACATTCCCAGTCTCATTCTAGGTGATCCAACATGATAGTCTTTTTAATTTTTTGTCTATGACCATCAAAAAAAGGTTTCAATCTGTGCCCATATAATTTAAATTTTTTTTCAATCTTAGGATCTTCAATATTGACTGCTCCATAGGGATAGACTTTTATAATTTTGAATGGCCCTTTCCAGCTAGACTTCAATTTTCTAGGAAATAATTTCAATCTTGAATTATATAACAAAACTTCCTATTCAGGTTCAAATTCTCTTTTTACTATCTTCTGATTATGCCATTCGTTCATTTTTTTTTATAAATCATCGCATTATCGTATGATTCATTCCTAATTTCCTCAAGCTCATTCAATTTCAATAATCTTTTCACACCAGCTTCTTTCAAATTGAAGTTAAATTCTTTTATCGCCCAATAAGTTTTATGTTGTTTTATGTTCTAATTCAAGAAAGTGACAAGTCTTCCCAAAAATTAATCTATATGGGGGGGACATTCCTATAGGTGTTTTATAAGCTGTCATGTATGCCCATAATGCAGTATCTAATCTAATAGACAATCCATTTGGTTAGGATTAATACTTTTCTCTCAAATTATCTTAATTTCACGATTAAATACTTCTGTTAAACCACTAGTCTTGGGATGATAAGTAGTTGTAATTTTATGTATTATATTATATTTTTTCACCAATCTTGCAATTGTTGCATTTCTAAAATGAGTTCCTCCATCAATAATTATAACTCTCGGCATTCCATATCTTATAAAAATATTCTTAGTTAAAAATTTTGTAACACTCTGAGCATCACATCTAGGTAAAGTGACTGCTTCTATCCATTTTGAAACTTAATCTACTGCAATCAATATATATATATATATATATATTTCCAAATGAAAGCATGAATGGTCCTATAAAATCTAATCCCCTTGAATCATAAATTTCAATTTCTTAATTAAAATTTAGAGACATTTCATTTCTTCTAGAAATATTACCTACTTTCTTATACTGTATATATATATATATATATATTAACATCTTTAAATAGAGTAGGCCAATAAAATCTAAATTGTAAAATTTTTTTAGCAGTTTTATCATCACCAAAATGTCTTCCAAATTCAAAATCATGATACTTTTGAATAATCTCCTGACTTTCTTTATAAAGCACGCATCGTCTTATAACTAAATATTTACATTGTTTATATAATTGAGCATCATCCCAAAAATAATATTTTGCATTATCAATGAATTTCTTTTCCTGTTGTCTTGTCAATACATATGGTAAAATACCACTAACAATATAATTTAATATATCAGCATATCAAGGTATTTCCCATTCTTTTACAACATAAAGTTGTTCATCAAGAAAAGTATCTTTAATGCCTATTTTAGAATCAAGTATTTATTCGAGTTCTAACCTCTATAGATGATCATCTATTTGATTATCAGTCCCTTTTTTATCAACTACAACAAAATCAAACTCTTCCATGAGAAGTATCCATCTAATTAATTTTTGCTTAGCAACCTTATTTTGCATTAAATATTTAATAGCAGAATGGTCAGTATGCACATCACATTTAGTTCCAATCAAATATGATCTAAACTTATCAAAAGCATACACAATGGCTAATACCTCTTTCTTAGTGGTGGTTTAGTTAATTTGAGCATCATTAAGAGTTTTACTAGCATCATTAAGAGTATTTGGGCATCATTAAGAGTTTTACTAGCATAATATATGACCTTGAAAATCTTATCATATTTCTGCCCTAAAACAGCTCTAATTCCATAATCGCTAGTATCACACATTAGTTCAAAAGGTTTCTCCTAGTGAAACAATTATAGGAGCAGTGATCAATTTTTTCTTTAAAGTTTTAAAGGCTTTATGAAAATCTTTGTTAAAGTTAGAGTATATATCTTTTTCCAGAAGTTGGCATAAAGGCTTATAAAGGCTTAGTAATTTTTAAAAATCTTTGATCTATCGCCTGTAGAATCCAGCATGTCCTAAAAAGCTCCTAACTCCTCTTACATTAATTGGAGGAGGTAGGCTCGATATAACGTGAATTTTTGCTCAATCTAATTCAATGCCATTTTATGAAATTTTATGTCCAAGATCAATTTCTCCTGTAACTATAAATTGACATTTCTCCCCGTTTAAAAAAAATTTATCTTTTCACAACAATCCAGAACTTTTTCTAATTGATTTAGACATATTACAAAGAAAGTTCCAAATACAGAAAAACTGTCCATAAAGACTTTAATCCATTTTTCAATCAAATCACTAAAAACTGACATCATACATCTTTGAAATGTTGCAGGTGCATTACATAATCCAAAAGCCATTTTTCGAATAGCAAAAGTTCTATAAGAACTAGTAAATGTTGTTTTCTATTGATTCTCAAGAGCAATACGTATTTGGTGATAAACAGTATATCCATCTAGAATTTGTGCCCAGCTAATCTATCCAACATCTGATCCAAAAAGGGTAAAGGAAAATGATCCTTCCGAGTGGCAGAATTTAATTTTATATAATCTATGCAGATTTGCCATCCAGTGGCTTATCTTGTTGATATTAATTCATTATGCTCATTCTTCACAACAATTATACCTCCTTTCTTAAAAACACAGTGAATTGGACTCACCCAACCATTGTCTGATATAGGATATATTATTCCCACAGCTAACCGTTTTATAATTTCTTTCTTAATCACTTCTTTCATCATAGGATTCAATCTCCTTTGAGGATCAGTTCTTGGTTTATGTTGATCTTCCAATCTTCCAACTGTTGATCTTCCAACAAAATTCTATGCATACAGATTGAAGAACTGATTTCTTTAATATCAGCTAATGTCCATCCAAAAGCTTTCTGGTATTCTTTCAAAGTTTATTACAATTGTTGTTCTTGAGCATCATTTAGTTCTGAGGACATTATGACAGACAGTGTAGATGAATCTCCTAAAAATGCATACTTCAAATGTGTAGGAAGTGTTTTCAATTCTAGTTCAGGGTTTTCTAAATAGATAAAATCAAATTGTTGTCATTTTCTGCAGGATCTAACATTTCAAATTTCTTCTGAACATAATCCAGTTCTTCTCTCACTTCTGTAGGCTCATCTTAGATTTTATCCTCATCTTGATATTCCATATATTCTTTTTTGAATTAACATTCATATGTCTTTTTGAAATATTCATGGCTTAAATACTCATTAATATCTATTCTGAACCATTCAATCTCTTGTTCTTTTGTAGGGTATCTAATTGATTTTGCAATATTAAATGTAACCACTTGATCACTAATTCTCATAGTTAGCTCCTTTCTGCACATCTATCAAAGCTCTTCCAGTGGCTAGGAATGGTCTTCCTAAAATAATAGGAATTTCTTTATCTTTCTCCATATCTAATACAAAAAAGTCTACATTAAAGATAAATTTATCAACCTTTACTAAAACATCTTCTATAACACCTTTAGGATAAGTAATCGATCGATCATCTAACTAAACAGTTACAGTTGTAAGTGAAATATCTCGTAAACCCAACCTTCTGAAAATTGATAACAACATAAGATTAATACTGGCTCCTAAATAACATAAAGCTTTTCCATAAAATTGTTCACCAACAACACAAGAAATTGTAACACTTCCAAGATCTTTAAGTTTTTCAAGAAGCTTCTTCTGAATTATAGTGCTACACTCTTCACTGAGTGCAACTATCTCATTATATACAAACTTCCTTTTTCTATTAATTGTGCTACACTCTTCACTGAGTGCAACCATCTCATTATATACAAACTTCCTGGCATTTGTTCCAAAGCTTCAACAAATGGAATGTTTATCGTTAATTTACTCAAAATTTCTAAAAATTTTGAAATATGAGTATCTTTATACTTCTGCTTCAATCCTTGAGGAAATGGAGGTGGTGGTCTTTCTATAGTAATTTTCATTGGCTTAATAGGAAATTCTGACTTATGGTGAAAAACTTCACCAAAATCTTCATTTTCCACCCCATCTTTTTCAATTTCAACTTCTCGTTGAACTCTTTCTTCCAACGTTGAACTCTTTTTGAACTCTTTCTTCCAATTCTTTTCCACTTCTCAGTTGAATAGCTGTAATTTGCTCTTTGTTCTAATCTTTAGGATTTACTTCAACATTACTAGGCAATATTCTTGGAGGTCTATTGCTAAGTGTAGTAGCAATATATCTCAATTGATTTTTTCATGTTTTTGATTGCAACTTCTTAACTCTGTAACTATCTTCCCATTTGCAATATCAATTCTTCCATTGATAACTTTTTCTACTTACTTTGCAAATTATTATATCTTGGGGGGTAATAAGGTTTATAAGTTTTATTTCCTTGATTTTTGGAACTTCCAACTAAGTTAGTAGCATTTTTTCCTCATTGTGGATTTGAAGTATTTTAGTTATTATTGCTCTAACTAAAGCGTGGATGATACTTCCATCCAAGATTACAATAATTGGCATAAGGATTATTAGAACAATTTTTTATTGCATTTAAAGTCTCACTTGCATTTAAAGTCTCACAAGAAGATTGAGATTCTATCATTTGCCCCAATGAGTTGTCCTTAAGCACAGGTGTTGTTTGAGAATAATTCATTCCATATTGATCCATCTTCTTCGATATAGTAGTTATTTGAGCAAATACTATAGATATTGCATTAGAATCATGAACACTGGCTACTCTTTTTAGATTTACCCTTTCTGATGGCCATTGAAAATTTTTAGTAGCCATCTCTTCAATTAATGAATATGCTTCATCAAATGGTTTTGACATTAATGATCCGCCGACAACAACGTCAATTATCGATCTTCGATCTAAGGGATCCAACCAATCCATTATAAAAATTTTGAATTATTAACCAATCTGACAACACATGGTGTGAACACTTCCTAAGGAGATCTTTAAATCTTTACCAGGCTTCATAAATTGATTCCCCTTCAAACTGATAAAAATATGTAATATCATTTCTAAGTTTAACATTTTTTGAAGGTGGGAAATATTTAAATAAAATATTTTGTGATAAATTTCCTCAAGTTCTGATAGGTCCAGGTGCTAACGAGCTTAACCACATCTTAGTTTTATCCCTCAGTGAAAAAGAAAAAATTATAAGTTTGACAGCATCATTTGACACTCTATTATAATGAAATGTAGCACACAATTCTAGAAAACTAGCAAGGTGTAAATTTGGATCTTCATTTGGTGTTCCTCCAAACTGATTGTTTTGTACCATTTGGATAATAACAGGTTTAAGTTTAAATGAATTGGCAGCTACAACAAGGTTTTATATACTTAAATGAATTTCATCTGTTGTAGGATTAGCAAAATCCCTTGAAGGTCTCTGATGATGTTCATTTTCATTTCCAACATTACTTGAGTTGCAAACCATTTTCCTAGAATGATTTTCTCTTTTTGTTGTTTTCAAATTTTCTAACAATTCTTTCTAGTTCAAAATTATAAGGTACTAGGTTTTCATATCTTATACTACGCATAAACAAAATAAAAACAAGTAATTAAAAATAAGCAATACACTTAACAAAGAAAATTTTCAAACTAAACTAAAAACACTTTATTATTATTATTATTATTATTATTATTATTATTATATATATATATATATATTAAATAAAATCAACTAATATTTTACGTTACTTACCCGGCAACGGTGACAAAAAATTGATCGCCCGGGAATTTGTGTAGCATAATAATAATGATGCAATGTAAACCAAACTATAATGTAAATTTAATGAAAATAATTTATCTTTGAAACCTATTTTAAAATCCCAATTCTTATTTACATATAACGCAAGTATACGTATCGTTCAAGTAATATAGGGCTATAATGGAGTTCTAGATATCGATCTCACAAGGAAGCTAAAATTATATATGAGCTAGCTAATTATATTCTATTATAAAATAAAAATAAAAATAAAAAAAATTTAAAGTACAAAGTTTGAAATTAAACTACTTATGTGAAATGCTTCTAAACTATAGAAAGTAAATTAAACTAGATGTTAAATTTTCAAAAGTAAATTGCTGAAATAAAATAAAGGTTTTTGTGGACGAAAATTTTATGTATGAGAAAACATCCTTCCATTTTACAATGAAAACATGGCTTGCAAAGAAATTGAAATCATTTCAAAAGTATATTTAGAAATTGTTTTGTGCTAAATAGGAGCAATCATACTCCTTACCCTATTACGAGCGCTATAAAGAACAATGACTAATCCAAAGTTTGGTCCTTAATTCCATGATTAGGCTGGGAGGATACCGAATGTCACTCTAGAGCTCCCACTACTCCCTCCTCTAAGGGCTAACATGCTCACATTAGTTTCCAATCAATTAAACCAGATTGGGGATTCTAATCTGTCACCTTAAAATCTTCCTATTCTATATCCAACAAAGTATATTTCCCTATTTATGTGCACCCAATCCCATGGAAGAAATACTCTCCCATAAAATCAAATGTCAAACGACTTTGAAAAATATTTGAGTATCCTATCCATGGATTAATTAAATTATCATGAAGGAAAGTGTGATTTTTTTTTAAATTTGTTTTAATTTAAAATAATTATTCTTATCTTAAAAGAAATAGGTTTTTTCAATGCTAATTTATTTAATTAACCCAAAATGGAGTTTTAATTTATGGAAAAATTATTAGAGGTTTTTCTAGTTGAGAAGAATACTCTGACAAAATTTTATGATTTTCTAAATAATATTGTAATTATTATAATTATTTAAAAGTCATTTTAATGATTATTTAAATTCAAAAATATGTTTTAATCTTAAATAATCACTTTTAAACTTTTATTGAACCCTCATGAGTCAAAGAAAATTAGATGAACAAATTTTATATTTTTATGATTTATATTGAATTTATTGTAATTATTTTAATGGGAAAATATATTTTAGCCCTTTAGAAATTTATTTTTAATTTAGAAAAATCAGGAAAAATATTTAAAGGGGTCCCAAGTGATCAAGGAACAATTGCAAACATTTTGGACTATTTTTCTATATTTTTAAAAATCTTGAGTATTTAAATTATTTTTAATTCAAAATATACTTTAAAAATAAAATATTTTCACAAATATAGTTTTTATTTTTATTAAATGCCCCTGATCACAAGAAACACATAGAACTATTTTTTATAATTTTTCTAAGCTTATTTAAATTAATATAATTTATTTTGTGTAAAGATACTATTTTTACTTACAAAATTCACTTTAATGGTCATCTCAACTTAAATAAATTTGAAACTTTTATAGTGAGTTGAAATGATTTTTATGAAAAACGTGAAATTATTTTTGTTAATTTTGATTTACATTTAATTTAAATAAATTAATACAAGGTAAAATTATTTAATTAATTACAAATAGATACAAAATTGTTCAAATTATCACATTATTTTTCCTAAGCTCCTCTGACCAAAGGTAACCTAACAAAATTAATCCCATAATTTTTTGAGAGATATCTTAGTTTATATAGTTGAATAAAGCTAAAATAGCTACAGGCTTGAAAATTAGGGTTGGAAGCATAGAGATGTCCTCTGACCTTGGAAAAATCAGAGGACATAGTCATTGTCACGTGGAACAAACCCTCAAAATTTCAAGCCATGGTGAGCAAAATTTGATCATAACGAATTAAAATACTCCATAGAGTGTTTTATTCATTAAAAATTAGGGAATATAAAAATATTTTTTATTTTTAGTCCACATTATTCTCCTCTGTTCACTTTTTTCTTTTATTTTTTTTTTATTTTTATAGAGAAAGATATGGATTTTTGAAGATCAAGCATTATAAATAATTCAGAAAATTCATATTTTCTAACTTAAACACACGGCGCCACCTCATCCTACGACGGCTCCAAACTCACACGCGGCGCTCCGCCATTTGACGTCGCCATCCTCCTCAACAACCACGTAGCCCGCCTTTTCACACCAAAGGTTGGTCCGACTTGTTCTCCTCTGTTGATGAAATAAATGCGCGATCAAACGACTCCTCGTTATCGTCCCCAAATGACATAACCCGAGAATTGTTCACACTAAAACTATAAGATCATTGCCTAGACTCAACCAAAATGCATGGGGTTTGTTTCTAAACCTTCATCTACTCAAGACGAGCATATACATGTTGTTTATCAAACATGAAATCAAGCCTTTAAACAAGGAAAATTGAAAAAAGCTCGGGTTAGAGTTAGAGGTCAATACCTTTGCTTGAGAAAGGAGGCCTCAATCAAATTGTTGTGGTAGCTTTGATTGGGTCCAACGAACCTCCAGATGAATTCTCAAGCCCTGGTAAATTGTCTAGCTATGTTTTCGACCAAACTCAATTTCAGGTGTAAGTCTAGAGCTAGGTTAGGGGCTGTTTGAGAGGGGACTTTTGTGGGGGATCAACTCCTCTCATTGTGAAAATGGTGTGTACACAGGTAATTGAAGTTTTGTTCACTGTGAGGTAGTGAAGAAACGTGACTTGGTTCCAGCCAATTTGAGAGGGGACTTTTGTGGGGGATCAACTCCTCTCATTGTGAAAATGGTGTGTACACAGTTAATTGAAGTTTTGTTCACTGTGAGGTAGTGAAGAAACGTGACTTGGTTCCAACCAAATTTTGAGCTCAAAATTGAACTCTTACAGGGGGAAAAAGAGGGGGAAGATGGTTGGCTTTAGCTGAGGAGGGGTTGGAGAGTTTCTGATGGTGATATTTTGGCAGAGTTTCCCCAAGGATTTTTTGTTAGCTCTCTTTTGTCCATGGAGAAGTTGGTTTAAATAGAGGGGATTAGGGTGGAGCTCTGAGCTTCAATTTAGGTTCAATTAAGTGCTTATGTATAGGGCTTCAAAAGGCCAAACAACAATCAGAGTTTGACACATTGGATAGGTAAAATTGGGTTTGAGTTAAGTCATGGGGACTTGGCCACTAGGCCGGCCGACAGGGCCAGGGATGGCGTCCAGAGAAGTCAAGTGAGTTTATTTTTGTTTAGGGTTTATTATAAGTTTGTCAGCATCATATGGCGTTGAGTTATGATTAACCACTAATGGTTTGTCATGATGGTGGAGATATTTTAGTTTAGACCCAAAAATGAGATGAGATCCCTTAATTTTGGGAGCCATTGGTCCATAGCCCACCTTGGCTAGTCTAGGTGGGTTTAGGCTAGTCACTAGGGTGTGCTTGGTGGCTGTGGTGTCATTAATTTTGTCACTCAGACATGGCTAGGTCAATTTTGGTGAAGGGGTTCAATTTGGGTCAAATTTTCTTGAAGTTGTGTTTGGGCTAGGCTAGACATGATATTTGACTCAATTTATTGAGCAATTTGGTGTGGATGATTGTCACAAGGAATTTAGAAAATAATTGGAGTGATTTTAAGTTGATTTGGTGGGTCAATTTGAAGTAATTTTGACATTTGATGAGTTTGGGTATGTTGGGCTAGACTTGGCCTTAGGTTGGGCTAGAGTTGGGTTAAGTCCAAATTGATGTTTGAAACCGATCTAGGGGAATATCATGAAGAGTTCTCAACATCAATTGGGTGCAATTTTTGGGTTCGGGCATTCAATTATGTGACATTTAGAGACAGCCAAATTGGGGCAAATTGGAGGTTTTGGTCTAAGTTGACTATAAGTGAAATTGAGGCTCGACCAGTGCCAATTGAAGGTTCAATTTGATGTGTGGGAATGTTTTAAAGCATTTACGATGCACAATTGAGGCAATTGGAAAAATTTGAGGGTCAATTGAATTGGATTTTGGTTTTAGGCTAAATTGGGGCTTTTTGATTTGGGTTGAAATTGGATTCAAATGTAGGTCCGTTGGACTTGGATTTAGTTTGAATTGAGTTTTTTCATGATTAATTTCAGTTTAGAATTGAAATTGTGTGATATTGGGATCAAATTGATGGACATTTGAGATGAATTTGGTGAAATTGGGCCTTTAAGGGCAACTTGGGGCTTTTGGTCAATATTGGTCTAATTGGTCAAATTGGGCTCAATGGAAGATTTAAAATTGGTTTTGGTTGCATTTAAAATGATTTTGGAGATTTTTGAAAAGTTTGGGCCATCAAGGGTATTTTTGTAATTTTGGCAAATGAGGGGTATTTTGGTAATTTTGGAAAATTTGGGTGGTTTTGGGCAATTTAGGAAGTTGAAAATGGTTTGAAATAATTTTTGAACAAGTTTGTATTGTTTGGGTGAAATTGAGAATTTTGGTCAAATTTGGGGTTTGGGGGTATTTAGGTAATTTGGGTAGATTTGGGGGCAAAAGGCCAAGTTGGATATTTCGGTGAAATTGAGATGTAAACCACCCTATATGAGTCAAAGACCAATGGAATCCCCATTTGGGTCCTCTATTTATTGGTCTTAGTTAGAATCCAACCTAGGGCTAGTGGGTCTAGGGGACCATTTACATTAGTCTCCCAAAAGATCAAAGGATCAAAGTCAACAAGTTTGAGCTTAGGGTTGTGAGTGAATGTGAATGAAAGTGAGTGAACTAGCTCCAGACTAACACCTAGGGTCAGCCTTAAGGCCAAGCAGTCCTATGGAGACTCCCCTTAAACTCACCCATATTGGCCTCACCTACTAAGTACTAGATATTATGGACAATATTTTGAACTTCAAGTTGAGCAGAGAAGATTTTAGTTGAGCAGTTCAAGTTGAGCAGAGAAGATTTTAGAATTTCTAATGGTGAGGGTTCCTTTTCTAGTCCTCTAGGAATAATTAAAATGAAATTCCTATGGCTAGTCCCTAGGCTACCAAAGAGGAAAAACTAGACCTCAACCAAAAGTTAGGTCAACATGATGTTATCAAACTTAGGTTATTCTCACTTTCTTATAAAGATAAAGCTAAAGTATGATTGAGTTCAACACCCCTAAGTTTAATTACAACTTAGTTTAGAAAATACTGACCAATTTTTTTTCATCATCTAGAATTTATTAAATTAAGAAATGACATCAGTTCATTTACTCAAATGTAGAATAAATCTTTTCATGAAACTTGGGAAACATTTAATTTTTCATGAAGAAAGTGCTCTCACATGTATTATGTTATTGGTTAATCATTCAATTATTCTATAAGTAGTTAGTGAGTTTTTTAGGATAGTTATAAAAGATAAAGCCAGAGGATTATTAATATCTAAACTTTTGATAAGTCATATTAATTGATTAAAAAAATAACTAATAACACTTTTCGATGGTCATTTGAAAATAAAAACATTCTATTAATGTAGCTAGAGTACGTGAAACAAATGCTTTATCCATTTTAACTTCAAAGTAGCATTTACATGAACTGAGCCGATTTATTTTGGTAAAAAAGCCATTGATAAATGTTAAAACATTGTCGGCTAACAAGAACCCAATGAATTTCTTATGTTTCATAGGGTGTAGCTATTTTACTTTTCAATTATACAGAAAATGATAGTATTTCTAATGGCTTGGAACGTCCCACAATTTACTGACAGGTAATACCCCATGGGTTTATGCTAAAAGAATAACTAATGGTAGATTATTGTTTAATCATCTATTATATAACCCACTGTTACAAGTTGCTGATTCATGTAAGAAAAGATAAGTGTTGGCTAGGTTTTTGTTAACTATTAAATAAGGATATGAAAATCAAAATCTTTATGTTAATGCCAGAAGGAAAACATGTCACTTGCTCTTGGGTAAGTTTATAGATTTAGTAACAGATAGTGCCTCTCTTTGGTTGCTTAGTAGCACATCTTGTGACCATCAATTATCCATTTTTTCATATAATAAAATGACAATATACTATGGAATGACAATTGGAAAGTCATTGGAAAATGGTAGCATCTAAAAAGAAAAAAATAGAAAATCTTCTTCTTTTCATGAAATTTGTACACTTGTAATTGGAATGCAAATATAAATCTAATTATATATCACAAATTTTTTTTTAAAGAAAGAGCATTATACGGCTCCTTACGCGTTAATCTCAAAAAAGGGTACAAAAAGTTGGAGAGGGAGGGGATCCCCCTCTAAAATAACAAAATAGAAATAAAGTTGTCCAAATCATTCTCTGTGCCATCATCGTCCTTCCCCTCAAAACCCTCATATGTTAGGGATTTTGCTCTTAGGTCTACCCAACACCACAACACATCTTTTTTTTTAATTTTCATTTTGACCTTTATTTTTTACTTCATTTGTGTGAGCTAAGCAGAAAATTGGGTCTCAGTATCTGTAGTAAATGTCACAAATTTCATACAAATCTTGTTTTCTTGGATGGTAGATATAGATGCGTTGAAA
This sequence comes from Phalaenopsis equestris, assembly GCF_001263595.1. NCBI lineage: Eukaryota > Viridiplantae > Streptophyta > Magnoliopsida > Asparagales > Orchidaceae > Phalaenopsis > Phalaenopsis equestris. The sequence goes on along the minus strand of NW_018238571.1, from coordinate 230,062 downwards.
GAACTGGAGGAGTGATGAACATCATTGGCCTCTGCTTGAGAACCCAATCCATAAAACCTTCCTTTCTTCTTGCATCTAGTAGCCTCTCTCCATAGTCCATAGATATACTCGGGATCATAAGTCCTCTTGTGTTTTTGGACCGACACACAAGAGTATTCTTTCAAGCTTGTATAGTATTATGGGAATGTTTGTTTTTAACTAATGTAAGTCATCAAGTTATAAACAAACTATATATAAATCCCTTTAAAATAAATTGATTTTCATCTATGGATTAAATATTTTACTAGACAAACATCTAAATGTCATTGACATTAAATTTTGAAATAAAATAGGACAGTCATAATTTTTCATTCCATATATCTTTTATGCACCCAGATCAACATAGGTTCTCTAATTGGAAGTATATCCATTGACAAATTTTAATTACCGGAGCCACCCATAATTTTTACTTCATTGAACCAAATTAAGATAATCTTTTGCTTTAATCATTATAAGTTTATCAGTAGTATTTTCTTAGATCTCTAACTACCATCTCTTATAAATCTCCTTCAAGTTTAGCCTACAATCACATTATTCATAGTCTTACCTTTAACATTCATCATAGTGTTAAAGATAACATAAAAAAAATTTCTTTATGTACATGACATCTAGATTGTGTCTAATCATTTTGCTCTTCCAGGAAGATAGATAACACCAAGTGTAATATTCCACGATAATTTATAATCTCTGGAATTCCCCTAACGATCTTAAATAAAACATTCTCAACTCTTCTTGGAGGTGGCACTAGTTTCTCAATGTTGTTTCATCTGAATGCATTTTTAATTCAACTTAAGGTGTATACAACATGTAAAACATATAATGACAATCAAAAAATGAATTTCTTCCTACTAAATTAAAGTGTAAATTCCATTGATAAATTCATGCAATGTAGATGAGTTAACTTCTCCGTAGTGCTTTATCGAGTTAGCATTCAATACATAATTAACATCATGTAGTTTCTTCAATAAAATTGTTTTCATTTAAAAGTTTTATTTCATAGAGGGAGGTGATATTGATTTCATTCAAAAATTTAAATTCAAGTTACAAGTTCTATGAAATAAAATTTTTGCAGTGATCCCATCTCATATGACTCATTAAAAAGATTTAGCATATTTTTTTATGATTTTATGTGACATGTGAAGTAGTACACATAAAAGTAAATAAAGTTTACAAATGTGGAATAATTGATTAAAAAGATGCTTCTATTTAACTTCTTTCTACCTCTTATTTTTTTATTATGATATTTGAATCTAGAAGACACATAACATTTGCACTAAATCTCTATTGCATCATCCTTATAAAATAACATTTAACTATTTATATGTTGACCTCATTTTTTGTTGAGGTCTATCTTTTTCTTTTTTAGTAGCCCAGGGTCTAGCCATAGAACTTTCCTATTGACTATTTATCGGCACTATTTTTTATTGATGAGTTGCCCGTAAGAAGATGTCGGTTACCGGAATCGAAATCTCGTCGCCCGCTTCAGAAGGACATTTTAATGTTTAGAAAAATATAAAATCAAACTGACCCCATAATTTTCATAGTTTAAATGAAACAACACTGTACCTCAAACCCTGTATCTATCCCAAAGGATAAACACAAGACTTGAGGACGAGGCTCGATCAAATAAACTGAGAAATATATGACGTCCGTTTGGTCTGTAAAACCGTTTTATTTACCGACAATTTCCCCTATTTAATATAAAAAATTAAATAGGATTTATATTAAGCTAGGTTCGGATGACCTTCTTATATGGGTAAGACCCAATAGTTAATTACATCCTAAATGACCGAAGTTATCTAAGATAACTCTCGATAAAAATCAGAAAATATTATCTTCAAGGATTTCAAAAAATAGGACTTTTCAATGATATCAAACAAAGAGGTGTGAAATGGGAATGATTCAAATTTGGAACATTTATTATAGACTTAAAAAGAGGAAGATCTAGGGGATGTCATATATCCAGAGGAAAACCTCGATGACTTCCGCCTCGATGACTCCCTGACCGACTTTTTGTAAATTGATAAATACAAGAATTTTATGGCGCTACTAAAAAAATTAAATTCTAAAAACTGCCTGCGCCCAAAAACTTGACCGCGACTTTATATATGTGTTTGATTTGATAAAGATGAATAAATTTAATATTCAATAATTCTAAAGTCGAATTTGTCAACGCAAGTATACGTATCGCTGAAGTAATATAGGGCTCTAATGGAGTCCTAGATATTGGAGTCCTAGATATCAAGTCCTAGATATCAATCCCACAGGGAGAAGTTAGAACTACGGACTAAGATTTTATTAAAAGCAATACTTTAATTACAATAACGAAGTTCAATTTGCTTATCTGTCACTAATAGGAAATTGAGATAAATATGTAATTTTATCCATAAAATAACTAAATATGCTAAGGAAGGTACGATTGTGATATTCAATATATAAGAAAGCATCCTTCTCCTTGTCAAGAAATTATAGTGAAATGGATAAAGTGAATTAGTTCAAATTATATTGTGCCAAATAGTACCTATTCTTTACCCTTTGGTCCAGGCATAAAGAACATTGGCTAATCTTATGCCTGATTACTGATTCTGCAGCTAGGCTGGGAGGATACCGGCTCTCACTTCGGAGCTCTCACGTTCCCCTCACCTGAGGGCTAACATCTACACATAAGCACCCAAACGATAGGACCAAATTGGGGATTTTAGTCTGTCACACTAAAATCTCCAATTCTACGCCTGATAATATTATTTCCCTATTTATTTGCACCCAAATTCCAAGGGCTTTGACCTCTCTAAATCTAGGATGTAATCTTTACTTTAGTTGCAAAACTCAACATATTTTAACAAATCAATTGCCCAGATTGAAAGTAAATTAAGATCAAAGTGAAAAGATTAACACAATTTGTTTAACATTTTCAAGGCTCAAACAATTCAAATCACCATTTCACAAATCTCATGATAAGGAGAAAGACAGAGAAAACTACTCAGAACTCATGGGGAAGACA
>NW_018238571.1:183456-226890 GCF_001263595.1 Phalaenopsis equestris | reverse complement strand
AAATAGCAAGGAGGAAGAAATCTCTCACTTTTCCTCCACTCTTACAATCTCTTAAAGAATTTCTCACAATTTTCACACTCTAATGGAACCTTTCTAACCTCCAGGAACTCTAGAGCTCTCTCCACCTCCTCTAGACTCTCTTATTTTAGGCCAAAATCTTCCCTTTAATAATGTGGATGACTTTTCCCAAGAGTTGCTTAAGCACCCCTCCAAAATCCGGCCTTATCCAATGCACAAGTATACATAACTGTCAATCTTGCCGTCGCGGCCGCCCGGGGGGGCCCTAAGGCCGCCGGACGGCGGGCTTCTGGAGAATTTTGTCATGTAGCCTCGGGAAAAGCTCGCCGTCGGTGGCATCGATGGCGCCGTCGGCAAGATTTTTAAAATTGGACCTAGTTCAAATCTCTACATTTTGGTCCTTTTCGCTCCAAATTTGCTCCTTTTTGCATCTTTTTGCTCCATTGACCCTAATTTATCATTCCTACAACAAAACATCAAAAATACCTTTATTTAAAGTGCAATATCATAAAAAAAGTATAAAATAGGTATGAAAATGTCAACATATTTTTCTCTGGTCACTTTCCAGTCCATCCTATGGTTTGGCTTCGGTTTTGAGGAGAAGTATTTATGTGTTTCATCCTGCAGATTTTATTTGTTTGGGCTTACATTTATGTGAAACGATCACACACATAGCCTAGAAGATGTGGGATTTAGGTCGTGATGGACAATAACCTTGGAATCCTAAGACGTGTTAGGGCTTACATTGCATAACATGGTTGTGTAAAGGCCTAAAGATAAGTTGAGGATTTATGTTACATAAGCAAACAACCTCGAAGTCCTATGGCTTGGTTGTTTAATTTTAAGGAAGGAATTGGTTTAGCTAGGGAAGACATGTTTTGCTGTTGAAGATGGTCGTGTTGCACACCATGTTAGATCCAAGCTCTTTGTCGTAGCTCCTGTCGCGACGAGTTTGAGTTATCTAGTTTGTCAAGTTATAATATCAAATCATGTGGCCCTATGGTTGAAGTTCTTTAAGTTTGTTATAGGGGATGTTAAAGTTGATTAGAGTGACAATGGTTAGGATCCAATGGTTCCCTCATTCCGGCACCACTATTTTCTATTGGATTCACTTAGTCCAAATGAATTTACTAAACTCAACCTAATGAGTTCCATACTTTCATTTAGACCGTGGGAAGCCTTGTTAGCAACCGTAGGTTACCTCCTTTGAGGAATTCCCAATCATCCAATAGAGACGTCTTAATTTAGTTGTAGTTGTTGTTTTGTGTGATGTTTGTAATTAAATTTTGAGTTGTCTAATATTTTGAATGTTGTGGAGGTGATTTTTATCTTGACTAATTTTAGTGTTGGTTTTGGTTTTGGTTTTGTGGCTATCCTCATAGTCTTAAATTTCATGCAGGGTGACGTTGTTATTTATTCATGCAATTTTTGTGTTTGTTCATACATGCAGGTAAGTAAGCATAGTGTGGAAAGCTTAAGAAAAGACAATAATGTAAACTATAAAAGCGTATCTGACGGGTCTTCTTATGACGAGTCTTCTTATTCCACCAACTGAAACTCAAAATGCATGTTAGAGCCTTTTATGTAAAGCGAAAAAGTAAGGTTTTGTGACCTACATAAGCCTAGGTCATATCTTGGTGGGTCTCTATTAGTTTGATTAAGGATGATTTTTATTAAGCAAAACATATTAAGTTTAGTAGGCCTCTGAGGTATCCAACAAGTCTAGAGAAAGAAGTAGGTCCATGCTTCCCTCTCACTACCTGGTGAAAAGTCTCGAGCTCATTTAAAATTATTATGATGCTTAATAATTCATCCTATGAATACCTTTAATGCTCAGCGAACATTGATGTTTCAATTATCCATAAGAGTAGGGTAATTACTATTTTCCATTTAATTTGGAAGTTATGTAGGTGAAGACCCTTTAAAGGGCAAGTCAATGTCATCAAGGCACTTAGCAAGCTTTTTAATTTGGGCTTGTAGTGTTTTAAAGGTGTTCAAAATTAAGTTTACTTTTCTAATCCTCATTTAATTAGATTTGATTTAGCTTAGGTCACTACTAAGCCCTTTAGACTTTTGATAGATGTCTTAGTTATATTTTGAAAGTGATTGAATTTTTAGGTGATGATGATTCATTATCAAAACATTTAAATGTCATTTAAACATCAAGTAGGCATATTAAATTTGAGAGTTATTAATACCCAAGGACATAACCCTAAGTCTAAGCTCATTAAATTTAATAGACTTCCAAATTTTAATAATTTAAGGAATTACAAATTTATCCCTTGATTATGGAAAGAGTGAGGTTGGTTTATACCAAATATCCAAATAAGTTAGTTAAAATCAGAGGTTACCCTTTCCCCTCCTTGAATTAAGCCTAAATGTTAATTAAGGCCAAATTTCAAAAATTACATTTTTGTCCCTAAGGCTCTATCACTTCATAATTTACCAAATTTAATTCAAATGACTTTGGAACTTTTATCCCACCTCACTCATAGGTCAATTAAGACATCAGAGGAGAAAATGTGATTTTTCATATTTTAATTTAATTTACATATTTATTTTAATGTAAAAATAGGATTTTTCAAAGAAAATTCCATAACTTAACAAAGGAAAAGCCTAATCTTTTGAAATTTTTATTGGAGATAAACCTATACTAGGGAAGGACTAGGAAAAAATTTCATGACTTATTGTGTTATGTTTGAATTTTAAGAATTATTTTACATTTTGAAGTATTTATTATTTATAAAATATTTTAAATGTGAAAAATTTGGTTTTATATTTTTACTAAATTTCTATTATGTCAAGGGACGCAAAGAAACAAACTTTATATTTTTTTTGATTTGTCTTTGAATTATTAGAATTATTTTAGTGAAAATCAACTTTTAGCTTTTAAAAATTATTTTAAGCTTTAAAATTCGATAACTTCACTTATAAAATTAGAAAAAAATTTCAATTATTTTTAGGTGCTTTAAATATTCCAATGATTCCTAAGTGTTTAAGAAACAATTTAGAACATTTTCATGAATTTTATTATTTTTTGGATTTTTATCATTTTTTTAGTTATTTAAATATTAAGGAAAAGCTTAAAAATGGAGTTTTTATTTTAATTACAAATTTTCTTTTTAGGAATTTACTCTAATTATAGATAACTCTAAAAAATAAATTTTATAATATTTAGTTATATTTTAATTATTAAAAATCATTTTATTGTTAAAAATGACATTTAACTTGAAAAATCAATTTGAGTTATTAAATGAGCTCCAAATGTTTTGAAATTTTTATAGAGAGTTCTCTCAACTTTAAATCAGAGTGATTAAATCACAGTGAAGATTAAAAATTAAGTCTTTTAGATGTTTGTATTTCCCAAAATTAATTTTATTTGTGTTTTATGGTTGGTGTAAATTAAGTGCATTCTTAATGACTTAACCCATGAAATATTTTCCAAAGCGTTCTCTGGTCATAACAAACCTTTCAAAATTTTCTTGGATTTTTCTAAGAAACATACTAATTATTATGTTTAATTCATGCAAATAATAGACATAAACTTGAAAAATATGGTTCTCTCTTTAGAGATATACTCTGACTTTGGAGAAATCAGAGGATGTTCCCTAAGACAGAAGCAACAACATGTTAAAATTTAAAGTCATGGTGAAGTGTCTACATCCATGGAGAATTAAAATACTTAAAATAACGTTTAATTAATTAAAAATAAAATATGCATCAAACAAACTTCAAATTATTCCCACATTATCCTCTTCTATTTACTAAGCAAGAGGGTTTTTTTATTTTATTTTTGTGATTTTTCTACACAATGATATGGATTTTTAATGTTAGGGCTATTTATTTAAATCATAAAATACCCTATTTATCTATTTAAACGTGCAACACTGACTGGATCCTAGGCAGATCCAAAACTCCATGTGGCGCGCTCCCATTCGGCGCTGTCATCCACCTCAGCACTGACTAGGCTCGCGGTTCATGTATGAAATCGCTGGCTTGCTAGATCTCATCTGTTGATGAGATAAACACGCGATAAGATGGCTCCCCGTCATCATCCCCAAAGCCTTAGCCTGAGAACCATCCATTTTTAAAGCTTAAGATCTCACTCATTTCTTAACCAAATTAAGTGCGATTTGTTTCTAGATGCTAGTCTAGGTGTGGGGGATTTGATGGGGCTTCTTCTTCTTTCACTGTGGTTAAGGTGTGGGTGAGTTTAATTTTATTTTGGTAGAGTTTATAAGTGTGGAGAGATCTGTCTTCTCTCCGACAAGGTTTTGAGCTCAAAAACTGAACTCCCGCAACGGGATACAGGGCAATGTGGTGGTTGGGTTGCTCTGAGGATTTCTCAAAGAGGACCTTGGAGTAATTTGGAGGGCCCTCTTTGAAAAATTTTTAGCACACCCTCCATGGTCGTGGAAGTGTGGTTTTTATAAAATGGGCTTTAGGGCGGCTGTCATGGCCAATTGGGGGTTGAAAATGCTTGCTAAGGTGGAGGGCAAAGAGGCTCTACGATTTAATTTGGATGAGGTAGCCTCTAAGTTTGAATTGGGTTTAATTCCATGGGGGTGGCTCTTGGTTTGGACATTTTTTGGCCACAAGGCCTGCCGGCCAGGCCAGAGGAGGTGGCTAGGAGGTTAGGTGAGTTAGGAGAATATGTCACAGCAATTAAATGTGTTTGTGTTTAGTTTGGCAAAAATATCCTTGGCTTAAGCAAATATGGAATGAAATCCCATAATTTGGGGATCCCTTGGTCCATGTCTCATTTGGGTGGTTCCATGGGGTTTCTCTTGGTCTGGGGTTTCTCTTTGTCAATAAGGTCCAAATTTTGGCTGTGGTGGCCTTGCCTTGACCAATTTGACATGTCTAGGTCAATTTGGTGCATGTGTCCAAGTGGGTGCAAATGACCAAGACTTTAGTTTGGGCTCAAATAACCATGTTAATTGGCCCAATTGATTGATGCATTTGATGTGCATTTGATGTAGATGACGATGCATTTGATGTAGATGACTGTAATGAACATTTTTTGTGAAGGATTGAAAGGATTTTGAGTTCAATTGGGGTTTCAATTTGAAGGATTTTGGAATTTAAGTGAATTTGGGCATGTTGGGCTAGACTTGGGTCTTGCTTGCGCTAGGCTTGGAATTTGGCTCAATTGAATGGTCCAAATGATCAGGCAAGCTGCTATGAATATTTTTCATGAAGGAATGGAATGGAAATTTTGGGGCTAAGGCAATAAATTTGGTGAAATTTGGAGGCATAGCCAATTTGGGGAAAAATTTGGTGCTCTTGACTTAGGTTAAAATTAAATAAAATTTATGCTTCATCAAGGCCAATTGAAGGTGAAGTTTGATGTGTAGGAATTTTATGAAGATTTTTTAACATAAATTGTGGCAAATTGAGTGGGCTATGCGTTTAATTGGGTGAGATTAGATCATGTGGCCAAAATTTGGGCTTTGATCTAAATCAAACTTGGGATCAAAGCATGGGTCAATTGATCTTGTATTTGGTTTATATTAGTCACATGGGGCTCAAAGAATGGGTCAATTGATCTTGTATTTGGTTTAAATTAGTCACATAGGTTTATATTAGTCACATGGAAGGTGAATTTAATCTTAGGATTAAAATTCATGGAAATTAGGGCCAATTTGATGGACATTTGAGGTGGATTTGGGGAGATGGGGCCTCTTAAGGGCAATTTAGGGGTTTTGGACAAAGATGGTCAAATAGGCCAAATTGGGTCATGTGGTAATTGAGAAAAATCAAAGTAGGAATATTTGGAAGGTTTTGGGAAATTTTCATATTTTTGGGAAAAGTAGGAATATTTGGAAGGTTTTGGGAAATTTTGAAATTTTTGGCTAAGGAGGGGTATTTTGGTAATTTAGTAATTTTTTTTTATATTTTGGTAATTTGGTAATTTTTTGTGATTTTTGGTAATTTGGGTATTTTCAAAAGGTTTGAAATGAATTTTGAACAAATTTGAGTATTTTTGGTAAATTTGGGAATTTTGGCCAAATTTAGGTTTTAAATGGTATTTAAGTAATTTGGGAGAGTTTAGGGGCAAAAGGGGCAAGTTGGGTATCATTGGTAGAATTGAGGAGCTAACCACCATAAACAAGCCATAGACCAATAAAAACCCCATTTGGGACCTCTATGTACTGGTCTTAGCTAAACCCTAGCCTAGGGTCGAAGGGTTTAGGGGACCATCTACCTGAGTCTCTCAAAGGATTAAGGGATTAAAGTCAAGAAAATTTTAGGTTTAGGGTACTGAGTGATTGTGAGTGAGGTGATTGTAGTTAGTGCCTTAGCTCTAGACCAACACACAGGGTCAACCCTAAGGTCAAACAGTCCTATGGGAACTCTTCTTGAGCTCCCTCATAATGAGCTCACCTATTAAGTGCTAGAGGTCAGGACCAATATGTAGAGCCTCAAGTTGAGTAAAGAGGAGTTTAGAATTTCTAATTCTGAGGTTTTCTTTTCTGGTTTTCTACAAGGTTCCTTTATAGTCCTCTAAGAATAGTCAACAGAAAGTTTTATGGATAGACATAAACCAAAAATAAGGTCAACAAATGGACCCCAAATAGGTGTGGTGTGCTAGGCAAGCACACCGCGCGTATTGGCGTTGACCGACGAGATCAACAAAAACAATGTAGACTACTAAGTCAATAGACTTAGAAAGAGGTGTAGAATTGTGTGTTATTTGTATCTGCTGGGGAGTTAGCAAGTGAATATTTGATCGAAATCAAGAAGTAGGAACTCTCGTTGGGGATTGGAGAGTGGGTTTTGAGTTATCAGATTTCAAGTTTTTTATAGAGGATGGGAATCAGATTGTAAGTGCTGATCCCAGGGTGGGAATTGAAATTTAGGTATTGATTACAAAAAGAGAGTCGGAATTTAGGTAGCGACCTTGAAAAGAGGGAACCAGAATTTAGGAACTGATCCCAAAATTTGAATTGAATTTTAGGCATCAATCTCAGAATAAGAGTCGCCTCGAAAGGAGTGAATCAGAAGTTAGGAACTGATTCAAAAATGATAATTAAATGTTAATGATCAATCTCAAAAGAGAGTGTCGAAAGGTAAGGACCGACCTCAAAGGAGTGAACCAGAAGTTAAGGACTGATTCGAAAATGAGAATTGAAAGTTAATGATCAATCTTAAAAGAGATTATCGAAAGGCAAGGACCGACCTCAAATGAGTGAATCAGAAGTTAATGACTAATTCAAAAATGAGAATTGAAAGTTAAGGATCAATTTCGAAAGAGAGTCGGAAGTTAAAGACCGACCTTGAAAGGAGTGAATCAAAAGTTGAGGACTGATTCAAAAAATGAGAATTGAAAGTTAACGATCAATTTCAAAAGAGAGTGTCTGAAGGTAAGGACCGACCTCAAAGGAGTGAATCAGAAGTTAAGGACTAATTTAAAAATGAGAATTGAAAGTTATGATCAATCTCAAAAGAGAGTCAGAAGTTAAAGACCGACCTCAGAAAGAGTGAATCAGAAATTGGGGACTGATTCAAAAATGAGAATTGAAATTTAATGATCAATCTCAAAAGAGAGTCGGAAGTTAAAAACTGACCTGAAAGGAGTGAATCAGAAGTTAAGGACTGATTCAAAAATGAGAATTAAAAGTTAATGATCAATCTCAAAAGAGAGTGTCGGAAGGTAAGGACTAACCTCAAAGGAGTGAATCAGAAGTTAAGGACTGATTCAAAAAATGAGAATTGAAAGTTAATGATCAATCTCAAAAGAGAGTGTCGGAAGGTAAGGACCGACCTCAAAGGAGTGAATTAGAAGTTAAGGACTGATTCAAAAATGAGAACTGAAAGTTAATGATCAATCTCAAAAGAGAGTGTCGGAAGGTAAGGACCGACCTCAAAGGAGTGAATCAAAAATTTAGGACTGATTCAAAAAATGAGAATTGAAAGTTAAGGATCAGTTTTCGAAGAGAGTGTCGGAAGGTAAGGATCGACCTCAAAGGCTTGAATCAGAAGTTAAGGACTGTTTCAAATATGAGAATTGAAAGCTAATGAGCAATCTCAAAAGATAATGTTGAAAGGTAAGGACCGACCTCAAAGGAGTGAATTAGAAGTTAAGGATTGATTTAAAAATGAGAATTGAAAGTTAATGATTAATCTCAAAAGAGAGTCGGAAGGTAAGGACTGACCTTGAAAGGAGTGAATCAGAAGTTGGGGACTGATTCTAAAATGAGAATTGGTGGTGTCGAATTTAAAGATACGTGTCATGCGCAAAGGTTGACATTGTTGAAGAAGATTTGTGAAATTTTGTGAGGTTTTGTGCAGAATGTGAAACTCCACGGGATGTTAAGAGAATTAGTGCAGATAAAGATAGTTGTACTGCGTGAGCAAAGAGTAAGAGACCTCAAAATTGAAAGAATCAGCTCAAACAGATTTATTTTCTTTTTTTGTTCTTTTTATCATGTTTAATTTTCAAAATATGTTTTCAAAAATTTACTTTTAGTTGGTTGATTTTATTTACTTGGTTGATTTTTCAAAAGAGATTTGTTTTGTTGTTTGTTTATTGGTTATTTTATTTTTTTATTTTTTTATTATTGTCAAATTTTGTTGTTTTGTTCTTAATTCATTGTAATTTTGAACCAACGTATGGTTCATGGCTTTTATACATTGTACAAAAATACAATTGGACAAACAAACAAATTTCTAAAAGAAACTTCGTTTATCTACTCCAATAAGTGTTACAGGTTGAGTATAGGTTAAGGTCTCAAAAAGTACAATAGGTTAACTGCATCAAAGTACATCCAAATTATCTCACGCCAAGTACATATCATAGGCTGATTATCTCTGATATATATCATGTTTGTTGTAATGTAGTAAAGCAGAAAAGAATCCTTTGACTACCTGTTCTTGTTGTGACAAGCTCCCAATCGAGCAGACCTTCTAAGCCATGCTCCAGAATAGAGTTCCTTTTACACGTACTTAGAGGTAAAACCCTCTCATAGGTTGTATGGTAGCAGCTCTTCTAGTACTAGATTTGGCTGAAATCCGTACGGTATTTTGCTGTCATCCATCAGTCGGAAGGTCACAGACACCCTACGGTGTTGTACTCCTGGAATACAGTGCTTGGCGATGTCCGCTACGTTGCCTTTGAAAACAAGTACTGAGCCAACTGGTTGGGGACTCTTCATAGATCCTCTAAACTCACCAGGGCCAATGATGTCAATTTCTTTCCCAAATAAGATATTGCTTTTACTCATGAATGAGACCATGCATAAAGGTCTCATGAAGTCATGGTGGTCTATATGTGGAGGAATACAATCTCCCTCATCGTAGATGTTGATAATTCAACTATTAGGAATGTAATTAGCGGGCAGTATACTCCACCTGACCACTTTTTTAATCATCCACTTTATCATTAGCAGTAGTGGATCCACCTAATCATGTCTAAGAATCTTAGGTGGATTCCCTTTTTCACCATTTATAATTTTGTAGCAGCAGCCACACTGAATAGTAATTCTCCCTTTTCCTCGCATCCATTTCCTCAGCTCAGAATAGGTCATTTCCATGAGCAAGCCTGCTCGACCTCTGTCCCTTAGATCAAAAATGCTGTCAAGAATATTTTGTTCTTCACTCTCTGAGAAGACCCTGGTGTATAATTCCAAACCTTCTAGTATGTTGATAAACCTCCCTACCTCCCTTGTACTTCTTCGTAGATCGTAGAATTCAAAATTTATTTTGTTCACTTTGCTTATTCTGTAATATTCTGTTATGCTATCGAGGAAGTTCCCTTGCTTCAACGGCAGCGAGAACCCAAGCTGGTGCTGACTCTGGCTCTAACAGATTGTATGATTCTGCGTCTGATGGGACGTATGGCCTTGTACCCCTCAGAACATATGGCTCTACATCCATTGGGACATATGGCTTTGCCTCTATCAGGTAATCCACAGTCTGAGATCCATCATTTGTAGAGGCGTACTCCTCTAAGGTACTGTAGTGATGTAGGTGCGAGACATTGCAGTCCGGGCATTTCATAAATGCCCCTGTAGCCGACGATCGTGCAAGTATTTCAGCGTTGCAAGTAGGGCTACCCATGCACAGAACATCTAAAGCTAATGGTATTTCTAGCTCTGTGACAAAACTGGATTCATCATCTGTGGCAGGCAAGCTTGAAGAAGTTTCTCTCATGCCTTGATAATAAATGTTCCCCTTAAGAATAGGGGATTTTTTTGCCTCTTTTTGGCATCTTTTCTCCTCTCTTAAGAAAGCCCTCTGCTTTCAGAGGCTACCAATTCTGTGTTGTGTTCTTCATAGCGGAGCTTCAGACAATCTTTCATTATCAGCAGCGACCAGGCCCCCAGTTGGCGTACTATCATGGATGGTCTTTTGTGGTCAACCTTAGCAGTGAGGGCAGCCCTTTCCTTTTCCCATCGACTGATAACACTCATGAAAGGCCCCTTGTAATCCATGCCAACATGGTTAAATTCTATGTCGGAATCTATAGTACCGCCCTGCGGTGCCATTTCTTCATTTAGTGCGAGATTCCAACCATCTTTAAAGACAAAGATCAGCCTCTAGCCTGACATTTCTCTGCAGACGACAGGAAAAATGTCAGTGGGCTGAAACTTAGCGTGTACAAGAACAAAAAAAAGTATTTACTAAAGTAAATTTTAGTTTACTTTTGTGAAGAGATCGTTTATTTATGTGTGAATTTTGTTTAATTTAGTAGAATATTAAGTTCAAAGGTAGAAATGAGAGAACTTGAAGTGTAATTTTTTTCAAAAATTTTCATTATATTGTGGTTAATTTTGTTACAAAAATTTTGGACCCAGTCACAAACTTTTGGCCACATAAATAACCCCAAAAATGTGAAAATTTTAAAATTTCAAACCAAGTGGTGGCATGCAACGTTTGGTTGCGTAATATGTCTTCAGGTATTGTCCGTTGATTGGTAGCATGGGTATTTCACCCTGAAAATCTACTAACTGGTAGGCTCCTCATGCATAGACCTTTTCAACGATAAATGGTCCCTCCCAAGTTGGCTCAAATTTTCCACCTATCTTGCGGCATGCGAGAATAGGCCTTTTGAGCAGGAGGACGAGGCCACCAACTTTGAATGTCCTCACCAACTTTGAATGTCCTTGTTTGAATGTCCTTGGGTGGATCAATTTGTCATGAGCTTGTACCATCTTTGCCTAGTAAAGTTCCAAATGTTGTTGTGCTTCAAGTCATTTTCCTTTAACACTCTCTAGTTCTTCGAGCCTGAGCTTCGCATTTTCTCCTATTGTGAGTTGGTTGGCGACTACGACTCTAAAAAATAGCGTTTGAATTTCTAACGGTAGAACGACCTCAGACCTATACACAAGCATGTAAGGTGTACACTGAGTGGGAGTCCGTGGGAGTCCTGAATTCCTGAATGTCATCCGGTAGGCCCACAAAGCTTCTAGCAATTTGTTGTGCCAATCCCTTTTATTTTCATCTAATGTTTTCTTCAAAATCTGTACCAGTGTTTTTTTTAAGGCCTCAGCCAATCCATTTGCTCTTGGATAGTAAATTATAGAGTGTCTCCTATCTATCCCGTGTCTTTTGATGAAATTTTTTATTTTTATACTTTTAAAGGTTGTCCCATTGTCTGAATATATTCTTCGCGACACTCTAAAATGGTAGGCGACTTGGCTCTTGAAAAATTGAAGAACGTCCTATGTCGTAACCCTCGTAGCGACACTGCCTCTGCCCATTTGGAGAAGTAATATGTAGCAGCAAGTATAAACTTGTGTCCTTTTGAAGATGGAGAGTCTATTGGACCTATTATGTCCGTGCCCCAACACTCCAATGACCACAGGGCAACGGTTGGGTGTAGCACATTCGGAGGTTGGTGCAAGACCACCTCATGCACTTGGCACTTGTGACATCTTCTAGCTATATCCATGCAGCCGGACATCATTGTTGGCCAATAATATTCGAGTCTCTTAATCTTCATTTTCATTTTTAGCCTTGACTGGTGAGCGCCACATAATCCGGAATGTACTTCTTTGACAATATTTTGTGCCTCGATTATGCTTAGACATCGTAGCCACATCCGGTCGAATGATCTTTTATAGAGGACATCACCAACTAAGGCGTATGTCATAGCCGTTTTTGTGATATGGTGTGCTGCTGACTTGTCTTCTACAGCTTGCCAATATGCAAATATTCTATCAATGGATTGTGTTAATCTTCATTGATATTAGATATCAGCAACCGCAATCATCGTTTCTTCTTCTTTTCCGAGCTTATGTAGATTGTCGAGGTCGATTCGAGAAAAAAGCTTCTCTTCCTTGTATTATGATTTCAATAGAATCCTCCGGGGGACACCCCAGCTCCCTAGCGAGTTTTGTTAGAGCGTTGGCATGGGCATTATTTCCCCAAGGAATCTAGTAGAAAAGAATCCAGTAGAAAATTACATTGGGGATCTGCTCTAGTAGCTTCATTGTGGACCGATGGTATTCTGCTAATATTGGTTTTAAAATTATGTATTATTCAATGACTTGCTGGATGACAAGCTGAGAGTCACCATATATGGTAATGTTTGTTATATCCATTGAGATTGCCAATTTCAAACCAATTATTGAGGCTTCATACTTTGCTTCATTGTTTGTACATGGCTCTGTCAAATGGTATGAGAACCTCAACATACCATTATCTGGCGTGATAAAGATCAAACCAATCCCTGCTTTGCCTGGTATGACTGTGCCTGATCCTTTGTCTTTTTTGGCTGATGAAGCACCATTGAAGTACATTTGCCAGCATTGTTTACTGGAGAATTCGATCTGTAGTATCTGCTCATCTGATAGTTCATCGTTGAGAGGGGACCCAGGTGGTAGTGGGTGTGCAACGAGAAAGTCTGCTAGAATCTATCACGTGATGGCACGGAGAGGAACAAAAGTTATCAAATTGCAATAAGATCATTGAACATCTTGTTAGACGTCGAGGGGAACAAAAGTTATCAAATTGCAATAAGATCATTGACATCTTGTTAGACGTCGAGGGAGTGTTGGTCGGGTCATCAAATATTACAACGGATTAACTTTTGAGATTAGGGTAATGTTATGAGATAGCATGTAATTTTTAAGCTTCTGGGGGGAAATTATTAAAGCTAGACAATGCTTCTCAATAGGAGGATACCTTACTTTTGTCGTAATCAAATGACAACTCAAACAGTAAAGTGTGTTTTCTTTACCCTCATCGTTGATTTGGGCTAAGAGGGCTCCAAGAGAGTCGTCTAAGGTCGTGGTAAAAAGTATCAAAGGTTTCCCTGGGATAGGAGCTACCAAGACAGGAGGTGTCCTTAAAAATTTCTTAACGTCCTCGAAGGCTCGTTGGTATTTCTCTTTCCAAATGAATTTGGCATCATTTTTAATTAATGATGAGAAGGGCTAACACCTACCTGAGAGATTAGAAATAAAGCATCACAGATATGTCAAATTTCCTTGGAGAGAATGTAGTTGTTTCAAGGTTTTGGGTGGAGGTATTTCTAAGATATTTTTAATCTTTTCTGGGTCAATCTCGATTCCCCAATGACGGACAATGAATCCTAGAAACTTCCCAGAGGTAAGGCCAAAGACGCACTTTAATTGATTCATTTTAAGGCCTTACAGTGGTAACCGTTCAAACACAATCCTCAAATCTTACAAACAATCTATTTTCATTTACTTTTGATGACCAAATTA
This sequence comes from Phalaenopsis equestris, assembly GCF_001263595.1. Lineage (NCBI taxonomy): Eukaryota > Viridiplantae > Streptophyta > Magnoliopsida > Asparagales > Orchidaceae > Phalaenopsis > Phalaenopsis equestris. The sequence goes on along the minus strand of NW_018238571.1, from coordinate 213,196 downwards.
TCCACGTAGCATAAATTATCCACGTAGCATTCTATCCACGTAGCATTCCACTTGGTTGTGCATGAGGTCGTCAAAAATCTTTGCCATTGCACGTTGGTGTGTTGCTCCGGCATTTTTCAACTCAAACAGCATCACTATGTAGTATAAAATTTTGATCGACGTTCTGAAGCCTGTGAGCACTGCATCCTTGGAAACCATCTTAATTTGGTTGTATCCCGACGATCCATCAATGAAGGAGAAAATTTCATGTGTTGAAGCCATATCCACCATCATTTCTGGTATTGGTAGTGGAAACTCGTCTTTTGAACATGCCATGTTTAGATCTCTGAAGTCTACACAAACACGGATGTGCCCATTTTTCTTCTTAACATGTACAATGTTAGCCAACCATGTGGGGTATTGTTCTTCTTTTATAAGGTTAGTGTCTATTAATTTCTTCACCTCTCTGATGACTTGTTGTTCTATTTCAAGGTGCATTCTTCTGGGAGCTTGTTTTACTGGAGTTATATCTTTGTCTACCCCGAGTTTATGAACTACAACCTCTGCTGATAGTTCTGGCATTTCATCATAACTCCATGCGAAGCAATCTTTGAATTTGGTTAACAATTTGATCAACTGTAGAGATTCTTCATCATTGAGTAGAGCACTTATAAAAGTAAGTTGGGGTTGCTCTTCAGTCCCGAGATTGATTTCCTTTAACTCATCAACCGTTGATTTTAATTCCTCCTCAAATTCTGGTGGAGCATCTTCTATTAGTTGATCAGTAGAGTCATCCTCCATGTCAAGACAATTCTCTACTGATTCACTGCAACAACCATACAAAATTCTAAATCATTGACTGCTCTAACTGTACCAAATCTGAGACCCACTTTTGATTTGGGAGTTCTACTTTTAACACTCCATAACTTTTCAAAAAGTTGTAATTTATCTTTTGGCTTTTTATTTTGGTAAATTTCCCTGCTGAATTAACTTTTGTACATAAGGCAAAAAGTAACCAAAAGTTAATTCCATTAATTCATTAGGATCATCATCCAAATTTACATGATTTTCAAGATTGGTAGAAATAGAAGCATGGTAAAATTTGATCGGCTTTGAACCTGCACTACGGACCTCCTTGACCTCTAAACTCTCGACCTTTTGAGGTACCTTTTGAGGGAGTTTTGAGGGAGGATTGGAGCAAGGGTCATAGCATTCACATAGTGATTTATCTGATCATACATTGTCTCATATTCGCTTTTCTCGACATTCTCTAAAGATATCTTGTATTGAGGTTTCTTATGTTTTGTCATCATTATTTCATCTTCAGAACTGTCCTCATCACAAAAGTTGATGGTTGACCTAGTCCGTTCAACGATTAAGTTGGTTCTTCCCAGTCCTTGGCTCGACCTCGGAAGCGCGATCTAAAAGAACCTTCTCCAATTTATTGTAACAGAGTGGTGGAAGATTGCTGAAGTGGAGTTGAATGGCTCTGCCATTGTACTTCTTCTGAATCTTTACTTTTGTTTGTCATAATTTCAGGAGAGAAGACAGTTTTGATTGGAGGCGTGTAGTAGGCAGCATCCTCACGAATACCAACTTCATGAACTGAAAAAGGTTGTAGATCTCCTTTGATGCAATGTTATTGTCCTTCTTTGTAGTACTTAACGCACTTGTGTAAAGAATATGGAACCATGTTGTGTTCATCAATCCATGATCGACCCAGTAGAGCGTTAAAAGAGGTCTCGGTGTCGATGTCGATGATATGAAATTTAAAATTTAGCGGTTGTTGCTAGCTCTCCAACCTTCATAAACAATGTAATCAATCCAAGGGCTCTCTCTCCATTTTGGTTGAATCCTATTAACATCATTTTATCGGTGGTAAGATTCAATGCCCAAATAGGCCAATGTCCGTAGACTCATCAAGTTTAGTGATGCTCCAGGATCTACTAAAACTCTGAACAACATAAATCTGCTGATGTTAATGGAGATGTAGAGTGGTCGGTTGTGGTCGGCGGTACCAAGCAACAAATCTTCATCTATGAAGGTTACCCCAGGTTGTTCTTTCAACGAACAAACTTCATCCGAGAATGTGCTGGCCAACTGAGTTAAGCAAATCTCTGGGTCAAGCAAGGTTGTAACCAAAGTTTCTCTCATCGCCTTTGACATGATCAGAGCGTCGCAGATGTTTAACCACGTCGTAGATGTTTAACCAGGCCGACAACTTCCTAAGATGAGCTAACACGTTGTAATCCACTTTATGTGGTCCTCCAATTTTGACTTGGTTATGTGGTTCTTCCACTATTGGAGGTGGAGGTAGTTCTTCTCGAGTTACTATTTGTTTTCTTTTATCTGTCGGAGCTGTTCTTAGAGGTAATACTCTTCTGCTCCTTAAGTTCACTTCTGTAATTTGTTCTTCTTGAGATATCATTATTGAATCTTTCGGTGTTTCTTCTTTGTCAAAAAGATCTAAGTTGATGTGAAGCGAAGCACCGTGGTGCTCGAGGATCGGTTCCTCACTTTTGGTGTTGTCATAGCTGGTATCGTTGATGTCTTCTTCAGTCTTGACAACGAGTTAGTCGGACTCAAGTACGAATTGAGGATCATTGCAATAGTCGAGATTAAGGCTAGATTGGTCATTATCGATTACATCATCACTAGAAACAGTTAAAACATAGCCAAAATCATGATCATTATATTCATAAGACCCCGGAGGGGCAAAAAGATAATCATACAAAGTCAGGGGTTCGAGGATTTTCTTCCCCGAATCGGAGATAACCGATCTAGTAGAGTCAGCCTCTTTTCTACCCCCTGTGTTATCAATCTTTGTGGTAGTGTTCTTCTTTTTCTTTGTCTTTGACAACGATGGCTCTTGTGGAAAAATCTTCATCTCAGGCTTGATAGGCTGAAGATTCTGAATGGAGACTTGTTTCGTACATTCTGGATTTGATTTAATATTTTCTTGGACGATTTGCTCAAAACTTCATTCCATTCATCTTTTTTGATATATGCAGAAGATTGTCTTGATGATCCTTACTCCATCCCTCTTCTCTAGTATATGGATCAATCGGAGAAATTGGCTCAGTCGAAATCATATTTATGGAACCTTTTTCAGCTTCAATTAAATATTCATTCGGGATTGTTATATTTCCTTCTTTGAGATTTTTCTCAAGACAATCCTTAAAGATGAAACATTCTTCTATAGTGTGCATGAGCAATAGGTGGTACGCGCAATAATTTGGTTCATCTTTCTTGTCAACTTCTTTGGGCTTCTTTGGATCTGGTAGTCTGAACTCAAGCTTCTTCATCAGACTTCTGAACATTTGAGACATGGTATCATCTTTGAAAGAATACACCATTTTTTGTTGTTCTACTAAAGATATTCTTTTATTCTCTGTTCGAGATGGTCCTCCTTTAGGCGGTCACTGGTTAGACTTGCTATTCTATTTCTGAGCTTGCTGTGATAAGGATTGGCAAGGATTTTCTGCATGTATCTTCATTGGTTGTTTGCCATTATCGACAGTCACTACTGTTCTTGACTTTCTTTCAAATACTCTGGTTGCCTTAGACTTCTCGTGTGAATCGTCTCATGAGAATTCATATGTTTGATTTCGTCTTGAAGACTGCTAGCCTTGCTTAGTAGCTTCTCAAAAGATTTGATGGTGAGTCCCTTAAGCACGAAAGCTACTAGGCCATGGATGTTTTTGCGTAAAATCTCAATTACATGATGTTTCAGTAGCAGAGGTTCACACTTTATGCTAATGTTTCTCCACCTCAAAATGTAATCCACCAAAAATCTCATTGAGCTTTTGCTTTATGAGCTCTGATATAGAGACATGGTGTTGCGCTCCGGTAAATATTTTCACATATAATTAATTGTTCTAGCTCGGCAAAGGTTTTCACTGATCCGTTGGGCAAATCGGCATACCAATCGAAGGCGATCCCTCACAAGCTATTGACGAACAGTTGAAAGAGCAGAGCTTCACTATTCCTTGTGTTTCTATAATTGGCTCAATTGGGCAAATCGGCATACCAATCGAAGGCGATCCCTCACAAGCTATTGACGAACAGTTGAAAGAGCAGAGCTTCACTATTCCTTGTGATGCCACAACTGGCTCAGAAGTGTATTATATGTTGTCTGGGATTTTCAGTCCCATCAAATATCTTAAAGTTTGGGGCAACAAAACCCTTGGGGAAGGGTACGACATTGAATTCCTCTAGATAGGGTCTAACCTTTAGAATCAACGTATCACCCTTAGATTGGGTTAAGGCCTCTCGAACTTGCTTGACCATTTTCTTAAATTCTTTCTCTGGTATGGCGCTTGATGGAGAATCGTTCTTTGGTTGCTCATCTCTATTGTTGAGGCAACTTCTCTTATTTCATCTGTAATATGTATAATTTCTGGTTGGTTGACCTCTTAAGAGGCTAACTGTGGGGGTTGATATTGTCTTTGAATAGTGGGCATAACAATCATGGCTACGGCCATCTCTTTTATCCTTTTCTCCAATTGGATGACTTGATCATCCCTTAGGAGGATAGCTCTACGACCGTGCTCAGAAATCTCGATCTTAACTCTGAACTTTTCAACTTTTTCTTCGATCATTAATTCTTTGATTGTTCTAAGATCTGGAGGACTCTGCTAGACCTCCTCATCTTGCTCTTCCATTTCATTCGAAATTGCTGCTACAATGTCAGATACTTCAGACCCTGACATTCCATGATCTTGCCCTGCAGGCTTACTGGATCGTATTGGTACAGCGACCTTGGGTATCCACACCTTCTTTTTGAAGGTGATGTCTTAGGACGGGGTGTCCTAACAGAAACATCTGAATGTCAAGGAGAAGTATGCTCCCCATGGTGCAGACCAACTATGATATCAGGTAATTTCTTCATCTTTTTCTTTAAAATTTTAAGATTGTCCTTGTGATGGGTGATTGGTAGGATTCTTGGACCCAGTCTTGACTTCACTGGTCAATGGTCTGTGGCCCTCATAGTGATGGAATTTGTGGTGACAATAGTGGTATCAACTCTAATTCCCAAGCGGAATCAGACGGGAACATGAGCAGGAAAATCTTCAGTTAACCCTTGAGGTCGTTTGACAAACTTGATGTTCTTTAAAATTTCTTTCTTTATATGAGGGGAAATTGAATGCCCCACTTGTTTAAGTAATTCATTGACTGAGCAACCCTCTTTGACAGCTAGCTCCTGAAAAACTGAACTGACTCAGGTGATATGGGCAGTTTTCTTTCTCTCCAGACCTTGTTCATGAAGTAATGGTAATACAGTGGCAATCTTCTGGTTACTTTCTTATCCATCGGTATACATGAAAGGATGGAATCTACTTCCCTACAGAAGTGGATATACTTCTGATAATTCTAACTCCTCTTGGTGAGGCTTTTCCTCGACAGGTATTTCCTCAAGAGTCTGGGCTTTAGAAGCCCTCCGAACTCTTTTGTTGTGGTTTGTCTTCTAAGTTCAGGTTAGCAGTGTAGTCTTTGAACTCGATCTGATTTTGAATACTTTTGGCGGGATAGCGAACCCCTCAGTCGGATCTTCAATGATCATTACTTCTTTCCTCTTAGCAGCAGCGGGGACAGTAGGCTTGGTAGGTGTCATAGTGGCAACAGTAGTCTTGGCCTTCTTATAAGAAGGGAAGTCCTGAAAACAATTCAGGTTGAATTCAGCATATGACTCCTAAATTTCTGGAGCGGTGACTTTCATCACGACGAACGGGGCCTTCCCGAGGATAACCTCGAGGTCTTCAAATCCAGCTCCGAACTTAATGGCAGGAGCAACATTGCGGGCTTCAAGGATCGTCGGCAGGTTGCAAGAAAAATTCAACATTGGGTAGGTCATTGCAGCAGCTTTAAAATAGAAAGTTCTAGAGTTAGCTATATGGCCAAAACGTTGTAATCTTAGTGCAAGCACTGAAAATTAACAGACGTTGATCTGTAGACCGGGTAAGTTTTAGTTTTTTGGGAATTTTAAATTTTTTAGGAAAAAGGTAATTTAAAAGTAGAAAATTTTAATTAATTTTGAAGCGCGCGCAGCACAACATAATTTAATTTGCAAAATAACAAATCAAATACGAAAGGGAGATGTGAAGTGTTTAGGACCCAGTGCGAGACCTATTTTTCACACATAATGCCCACGTGGAACTAGTCCACTAACACACCTATTGGGGGTTCAACCCCACATGAAGATTAAAAGAGTCCTTAATGGCCTCCTAGACCCCTATGTTCAAAGTTGATTGAACAGACAGCCTTGAAGTCCAAAGAGTGAAGTCCAAAGAGTTGAGAGTTGGCTGTACTTTCCCAAGACATAAATGGGTAAAGTATGTCAACAAAAGAAGGGTAATTTGGTCCAAGAGGGACATGGACACATTACTGATGTGTGAAGATAATATTTTCTTATTTAAATGAAGAGAAATGCTTGTCCCCAACAGAGTCACCAGAAGCTGTCGACACTATTTTGGTTGATGAGTTGCCCGTAAGAAGCTGTCGGTCACCGGAATCAAAATCCTGTCGCCCGCTTTGGAAGGACATTTTAATGTTTATAAGAATATGAAATCAAACTGAACCCATATTTTTCATCGTTTAAATGAAAGAGTTTTGTACCTCAAACCCTGTATCTATCCCGAAGGATAAACACAAGACTTGAGGATGAGGCTCGATCAAATAAATTGAGAAATATGTGACGTCTGTTTGGTGTGTGAAACCATTTTGTTTACCAATAATTTCCCTTATTTAATATGAAGAATTAAATAGGGTTTATATTAAGTTGGGTTCGAATGAGCTTCCTATAAGGGCAAGCCTCTATAGTTAATTACAACCTAAATGACCGAAGTCATCTAAGAAAACTCTCGATAAAAATCAAGAAATATTATCTTCAAGGATTTCAAAGGATAGGACTTTTCAATGATATCGGACAAAGAGGTGTGAAATGAGAATGGTCCAAATTTGGAACATTTATTGTAGTGTCAAAAGGAGGAATATCTAGGGGATGTCATAGATCTAGAAGAAAACCATTTTGAGGGATGTTAAAGTTGGTCTAGAAGAAAACCATTTTGAGGGATGAGAATGGTTTAGCTGGGAAAGACATTTTTTACTATTAAAGATGGTCGTGCTGCCCACCATGCTAGCTCCAATCTCCTTGTCGTGACGGTTTAAGTTTTGTAGGGTGTCAAGTTATGAGGTCAAATCAGACGGCCCTATGGTTGAAGTTCTTTAAATGTTATGAGGGATGTTAAAGTTGATTAGAGCGACTCTAATTACGATCCCACCGTTCCCTCGTTCTGACACCACTATTTTCTATAGGATTCACTTAGTTTAAATGAATTTATTAAACTCAACTTAATGAGTTCCATACTTTCATTTAGACCGTGGGAAGCCTCGTTAGCAACCATAGGTTTCCTCTTTCGAGGGATTCCCGATTATCTGATAGAGACGTCTTAATTTAGTTGTAGTTGTTGTTTTGTGTGATGTTTGTGATTACATTTTGAGTTGTCTTATATTTTGAATGTTGTGGAGTTGATTTTTATCTTGATTGATTTTAGTGTTGGTTTTGGTTTTGGTATTGGTTTTGTGGCTATCCTGATAGTTTTAGTTTTCATGTATGGTGACGTTGTTGTTTATTCATACAAGTTTTGTGTTTGATCATACATGCAGATAAGTAAGCACAGTGTGGAAAGCTTAAGAAAGGATAATGATGTAAACTATAAAAGCATACCAGGCAGGTCTTCTCGTTTGACCACCTGAAACTCAAAATGCATGTTAGAGCATTTTATCTAAAGAAAAAAACTAAGGTTTCGGTAACCTACCTAAACATAGGTAATCTCTTGGTGGGTCCTATTAGTTTGATTAAGGATTATTTTTGTTAAGCAAAACATATTAAGTTTAGTAGATCTCTGAGGTATGAGGTAGCCAGCAAGTCTAGAGGAAGAAGCAGGTCCATGCTTCCCTCTCATTACCTGGTAAAAAGTCTCAAGCTCATTTAAACTTATTATGCTTCTTAATAATTGATCCTATTAATACCTTTAATGCTGAATGAACATTGATGTTTCAATTATCCTTAAGAGCAGGGTAATTACTATTTGTCATTTAATTTGAAAGTTATGTAGGTGAAGACCCTTAAAAAGGCAACTCAATGTCATCAAGTCACTTAGCCAAATTTTTAATTTGGGCTTGTAGTGTTTTAAAGGTGTTCAAAATTATGTTTACTTTTCTAATCGTCATTTAATCAGATTTGATTTAGCTTAGGTCACTACTAAGCCCTTTTTACTTTTGATAGATGTCTTAATTATATTTTAAAAGAGATTGAATTTTTAGGTGATGATGATTCATTATCAAGACACTTAAATGTCATTTGAACATCAAGTAGGAGTATTACCAAAATTATACCCCTAAGTCTAAGCTCATTTAATTTAATAGACCTCCAAATTTTAATAATTTAAGGAATTACAAATTTATCACTTGATTATGGAAAGTGAGGTTGGCTCCTACCAATTAATCCCCTTGTGTTTCAATCATCCAAATAAGTTAATTAAAATCAGCGGTTATCCTTTCCCCTCCTTGAATTAAGCCTAAATGTTAATTAAGGCCGCTAAAAATACATTTTTGCCCCTATTGCTCTATTGCTTCATAATTTGCTAAATTTAATTCAAACGACTTTAAAACTTTTATCCCCTTCATAATTTGCTAAATTTAATTCAAACGACTTTAGAACTTTTATCCCACCTCACTCATAGTTCAATTAAGACATCAGAGGAGAAAATGTGATTTTTCAAAATTTAATTTAATTTTAATATTTAATTTAATGCAAAAATAAGATTTTTCAAAGAAAATTTCATAACTTGACCAATACAAAGCCTAATCCCTTGAAATTTTTATTGGAAGTAGATTGATACCAGAAAAGCATTGGAGCAAGATTTCATGACTTATTGAGTTATGTTTGATTTTTAAGAATTATTTTTATGTTTGGAATTTTTATTAATTACAAAATATTTTAAATGTCAAAAATTAAGTTTTATATTTTTATTAAATTTCTCTGATGTCAAGGAACACAAAGAAAAAAATTTCATATCTTCCTAATTTTTCTTTGAATTATTAAAATTATTTTAGTGAAAATCCATTTTTAGCCTTTAAAAATTATTTTAAGCTTTAAAATTCAATAACTTCACTTAGAAAATTAGGAAAAATATTCCAATTGTTTCTAAGTACTTTAGAAATAATTTAGAACATTTTTATGAGTTTTATTTTTTTTGTGATTTTTATTATTTTTTAATTATTTAAATATTAAGGAAAAGCTTAAAAATGGACTTTTTATTTTAATTACAAATTTAGTTTTAGAAAATTTTACCGATCAAAGAGAACTCCAAAAATCAATTTTTATAATTTCTTGAGTTACATTTTAATTATTAAAAATCATTTTAGTGTTGAAAATGACATTTAACTTGAAAAATCAAATTGAGTTATTAAATAAGCTCTAAATGCTTTAAAATTTTTATGGGGAGTTCTTTGAAATTTAAGTCACAGTGGAGATTAAATATTAAGTCATTTAGATGCTTTTATTTCCCAAAATCAATTTTCTTTATGCTTTAGGCTTGGTGGAAATTGACTGCATTCTTAATGATTTAACCCATGAAATATTTTCCAAAAGGTTCTCTGGTCATAACAAACCTTCCAAAATTTATTTGGATTTTTCTAAGCAACATGCTAATTATTATGATTAATTCATGCAAATAATAGACATAAAATTGGAAAATATGGATCTCTATTTAGAGATATCCTCTAACTTTGGAAAAATCAGAGGATATTCCCTAAGACAGAGGGAATAACATGTTAAAATTTAAAGTCATGGTGAAGTGTCTACATGCATGGAGAATTAAAATACAAAAAATATTTTTTAATTAATTAGAAAAATATGCATCAAACAAACTTCAAATTATTCCCACATTCTTCTCCATTGTTCACTGAGTAAGAGGGTATTTTTATTTTATTTTTATGATTTTTCTACACCAACATAAGGATTTTTAAAAGTTAGGGCGTTTAAAGTTAGGGCTATTTATTTAAATCAGAAAATAACATATTTATCTATTTAAACATGTGCCGCTGACTAGATCCTAGGAGGCTCTGAAACTCCAAGCGGCGCGCTCCCATTCAACGTCATCATCCACCTTAGTGCTGACTCAGCTTCAGCTCGCGGTTCATGTATGAAGGCGCTGTCCGACTAGATCTCGTCCGTTGATGAGATATATGTGCAATCGAACGGCTTTTCCCGTCATCGTCCCCAATGCCTTAGCTTGAGAACCATCCAATTTCAAAGCTTAAGATCTCACTCATTTCTTAACCAAGTTAAGTGTGGTTTGTTTCCAGATGCTAGTCTAGGTGTGACAAACACATACATATGGTAATCAAGCAGTTAAATTAAGCTTAATCAAATGGAGAATCAAAATAGGCTCGTGAAGAGGGGAAGTTCAATACCTTTGCTCTGAGAAGTGAAGCTTCGATCAGAGGTGCTCGACACATTCGTGGAGGTTCAAGGAGGCTAGGGATTAAGCCTCTTGCTGTGGTGAAAGGCCTATGTATGAATTCAACCAAGCTCAATTTCAGGTGTTGGTCTAGAGCTTTGTTAGGGGCTCTATGAAGGGGGATTTGATGGGGCTTCTTCTTTTTTCACTGTGGTGAAGGTGTAAGTGAGTTTAATTTGATTTTGGTGGAGTTTAGAGGTGTGGAGAGCTTTGTCCTGTCTCCAACAAGGTTTTCAGCTCAAAAATTAAACTCCGGTAAGGGAATTTTGGGGCTCTAGAAGTTATCTGAAGGGCTCTCTCTGAAAAATTTTTAGCACACCCTCCATGGCCATGGAAGTGAGGTTTTTATAAAATGGGCTTTAGGGTGGCTTTCATGGCCAATTGGGGGGTGAAAATGCTTGCTTAGGTGGAGGGCAGAGAGGCTCTACGATTTAATTGGGATGACGTGGCCTTTAGGTTTGAATTGGGTTTGATTCCATGGGGGTGGCTCTCAGTTTGGACATTTTCCAGAAACTAGGCTGACCTGCCAGGCTAGGGGAGGTGGCTAGGAGGTCAGGTGAGCCAGGGGAATATGTCACAGCAAATAAATGGTTGGTGTTTAGTTTTGGCAATATTATCCTTGGCTTAAGAAAATATTGATTGAAATCCCTTAATTTTAGATCCCTTAGTCCATGGCTCATTTGGGTGGTTCCATGGTGTTTGACTTGGTCAATATGGTCCAAATTTTAGTTGTGGTGGCTTTGCCTTGACCAATTTGACATGTCTAGGTCAATTTTGGTGCATGGGTCCAAGTGAGTGCAAATGACCAAGACTTGGGTTTGGGCTAGGCTACCCATGTTAATTGACCCAATTGATTGATTCATTTAATGTACATGACTGTAATGAACATTTTTGGTGAAGGATTGAAAGGAATTTGAGTTCCATTAGGTTTTAATTTGAAGGATTTTGGAATTTTGGCGAATTTAAGCATGTTGGGCTAGAGGGCTGTACTGGGGTGTAGCTTGGACTAGGCTTGGAATTTGGCTCAATTTAATGGTCCAAATAATCAGGGGAGATGCTATGAATATTTTTCATGAAGGAATGGAGTGGAATTTTTGGGGCTAAGGCAATCAATTCAGTGAAATTTAGAGGCATAGCCAATTTGAGGCAAAATTTAGTGCGTTTGATTTATTAAAAGTATAAAGACAGATTTGACAAGAAAATATACAATCTTGACCAAGGCCAATTTAAGGTCATGTTTGATGTGTAGGAATGTTATGAAGATTTTCAACATAAATTGTGGCAAATTGAGTGGGCTATGGGTTTAATTGGGTGAGATTAGGTCATGTGGCCAAAATTGGGGCTTTTACCTAAATCAAACTTGGGCTCAAAGCATGGGCCAATTATCTTGTATTTGGTTTAAATTGGTCACATGGAAGGTGAATTTAAGTTTAGGATTGAAATTTGGGGAAATTGGGACCCATTTGATGGACATTTGAGGTGGATTTGGGAAGATGGGGCTTCTGAAGGCAATTTTAGGTGTTTGGTCAAAATGATCAAAAACAAAGATGGTCAAATTGGCCAAATTGGGTCATGTGGTAGTTAAGAAAAATCAAATTAGGAATATTTGAAAGGTTTTAGAAATTTTTGGGATTTTTTGGAATTTTTGAAATTTTGGGCTAAGGAGGGGTATTTTGGTAATTTGGTAATGTTTGGTGATTTTGGGTAATTTGGGTATTTTCAAATGGTTTGAAATGACTTTTGAACAAATTTGAGTATTTTGGGTAAATTTGGGAATTTTGGCCAAATTTAGGGTTTTAAGGGTATTTAGGTAATTTGGGAGAGTTTAGAGGCAAAAAGGCCAAGTTGGGTATCTTTGGTAGAATTGGGGAGCTAACCACCATAAATAAGCCATGGACCAATAGAAACCCATTTGGGTCCTCTATGTACTGGTCTTAGCTAAACCTTGGCCTAGGGTCGGAGGGTTTAGGGGACCATCTATTTGACCATCTATTTGAGTCTCCCAAAGGATTAAGGGATTAAAGTCAAGAAAATTTTGGGTTTAGGGTACTGACTGAATGTGAGTGAGGTGATTGTAGTGATTGCCTTAGCTCTAGACCAACACCCAGGGTCAACCCTAAGGTCAAACAATCCTATGGGAACTCTCCTTGAGCTCCCTCATAATGATCTCACCTACTTAGTGCTAAAGGTCAGGACCAATATGTAGAGCCTCAAGTTGAGTAAAGAGGCGTTTGGAATTTCTAATGGTGAGGGTTCCTTTTCTAGTTTTCTAGGAATAGTCAACAGGAAAGTCCTATGGCTAGAACCTAGGCTAATAAAGAGGAAGAACTAGACCTCAACCAAAAGTGAGGTCAACATTATTCTTGGAGGACTAGAAAATGAACCCTCACCATTGCAAATTCCAAATTCTTTTTTGCTTAACTTGAAGTTCCACAAATTCGTCCTAACCTCTAGCATTTATTAGGTGGGGTCAGTATGGGGGAACTCAAGGGGAGTCTCCCATAGGATGGTCAGGCTTTAGAACTGACCCTCGGTGGTTAGAACTGACCCTCTGTGGTCTAGTGATGGTTGAAATGGCTTGCACACACAAAAATTTCTTGCGTACCCCAAAACCCTAAGACCCCTTGATTTGGTCCCATGATTCCTTTTAGAAAGCACATATGAATGAATGAACCTATACCCCTAGTCTTTGGCTAAGAGGGTTAGAACTAGTATATTGAGCATCCAAAATGAATCCTCATATGGCTTCTATTGGTTTGACATGGCTTCATGGCTTACTTGCCCATTATAGCCCAAAATCACCAAATTACCAAAATACCCCTACACCCCTAATTTTTGCCAAAACTCTCAAAATAACCTAAATTTGCCCAAAAATAATCTTAAACCAGTCACCACTATCTAAATTGACCAAAATTCACCTAAATCATCAAATTCCCAAAATACCCCCAAAACGGCCAAAAATTACCGAAATACCCCTCATGACCCAAAAATTCCAAAAATACCCATATCCATAATCATCCCAAATATTCCCAATTTCAATTTTCAACCATCATATTGACTCAATTTGACTAGTTTTAATTTTTAGCCATCACATTGACCCAATTTGACAAATTTTACCGAATTTGACCAAAAGCCCCAAATTTGCCCTCATGAGCCCAATTTACCGAATTTGACCAAAAGCCCCAAATTTGCCCTTATGAGCCCAATTCCCCAAATTAGCCCCAATCTTGGCCCAATTGACCCAAATCTTGCCCATGTTCAATTCCAAACCAAAATAAAGTATCCCCAATCCCAATCTAAATAAAATTAAAGCTCAATTTGACCCAATTGCAAGCCCAATTTCACCCAAATCCCCAATTTCACCCAAATCAAAAACTTCACCCAAATCAAAAACCCCCAATTTTGACCATATGCTTAAATCCACTAAATTAGCCGCCCAATTCAATTCAAAATCACTTGAAATTCTTCCAAATCCTTCATGAAATTTACCTACATCACAATAAAATTCAATTACCCCAAATTTTACACCAAATTCAATTTAAATCTAAAAAGCCCAAATCTTTAATTCATTCAAAAAGGCCCAACTCCAAAAAACCCACATGATAAATTTTTCCCCAATCATCCATTTAATCAAAATCATTTCCTAAGTCCTAAATTCATGATCAAATTATTCTAAAAAAAGCCTCATGACAAACATGACAAACTCCACCAAAATGCCAAAATGCCCCATAAATTCAAAAATCCCATCTCATGAAAATTAGTCAAGCCAAGGACAAGCCATGAATCCACTCTCAACCCATAGGTAACCATGAGAGCCATGCCACCTCATCAAACTATTAATGGAAAGAGGCCAAGCCACTTTCAAATATCCTTAAATTTTTTTTAACCCTCCCATGAACCACTCTACCCCATGATTATCTAAATATCCTTGGATAGAGACCTGACCATGATGATTAAGCTGAATCATCTGATTTTCCTTAGCACCCAAACCAACCTTGGTGATTGAGTCTAACCCCAAACCATGATTTGACCCAAATTGACTCAAAGTAGCCCTTTCCTCAAACTATTTCAATCCTATACCTTTACACATGGTCAACACTAATTGACTTCACCAAACCAAAGTCCTGACCTCCTTAAGTTAGATGGTGACCTGAGCCTTGCCGGTCGGCCACCTAGGCTACCGGAAAATCCATGTCCCAAAGCTCCACCTAGGACAAAACTCAAAATTAAACCCATCCAAGCTGTCTCATCCCAATTGGATTTTTCACATTATTGGCATCCACATAAGCAACTCATAGAACCCACCACTTCCCCCTCTATTTAAACCCACCCTCCATGGCCAAACCAAGAGAGCTTGAAATTCCTTGGGGAGACCCTGCCAAATTGCTTCCAGAGCTTCCTTAAGACTTTTTGAGTTCAATCCCTTCATCCTTAGCCACTCAAGCCCCTTTCCTAAGCTCAATTTTGGAGCTCATATTCAATGCCAAAACAAGACACCCCACAAAACTCCACCAAATTCAAATTAATTGCACCCACACCATCCCCACAGTGAGAGAGGAACATCCTCCACAAAAGCCCCATCACCGGAGCACCCTAAGGTGGAATTTTATCAACACCCCAAATCGGCCTTAGTCAAATTTGGTTCTAGGAATTTTACTATTGCTTAATGCTTCATCTAGGAGCTCTTTGGACTCAAGGCAAGCTTTTGGAAGCACCCAATCGAGGCCACACCTCTTGGGCAAAGGTATTGAACTCTCCCCTTAGACCAAAACTTAGTCCAAAATTCATTTGATTCTCCATGTTCATAGAGTTGATTTATGGTTGATCAACCATATGAATATGTTCTCCTAGTTAAGAAGAGTCCATAGAAACAAACTGGACTTAATTTGGTTAAGAATCGAGAGAGATATTAAGGTTTGAAGTTGGATAGTTCTCAGGCTAGGGATAAGGGGACGATGAATGGATGTTGTCCATTTCCACATTTATTGGATGGACGAACGAGATTGCACCGGATGAAGGAATGGAACACGAACCTCATGGAAGACGCCGCATGGAAAGTTCTCAAGTTAGTGCTGAGGTGTCTGGCATTGCCGAACCGGAAGACGCCGCATGGAAAGTTCAGATCTGCATAGGTTGAGGTGGCGCTGTGTCACTTAAGTAGAAAAATTGGCTTTTCTTTGAATTATTTAATGACCAGAACTTCAAAAATGCATATCTTTGTGTAGAAAAATCACAAAAATAAAATAAAAATGCTCACTTGCTTAGTGAATAGAGGAGGACAATGTGGAAATGGTTTTATATTTTTTTTTATGCTTGTATTAATTTTAATTAATTAAATGGTGTTTTTCTTATTTGAATTCTCCATTTGCATAGACATTTCACCATCACTTGATTTATGAGGCTTTGATTCTACCTGTTATGTGGAGGCTTTCCTGATTTTTCCAAGGTCAGGGGAGATCTTTAGGCATGGATATCTAATTTTCAACTTAATTGTCCATGTTTTGGTAAAATAATTATAGAAATTAAAAAAATCATCATAAAAATACAATTTTTTTTTGTATGTTTACTGTGGATAGAGGACCCTAGGAAAAATAAAAACTTAGTTTAGCTCATTAAAAATAATCCTAATTGTTGCAAACTCTAAAAAATGAAATAAAATTAATTTGGAGTAATTTTAAACTTAAATGACATAAAAACTATTCTCCACTATAATTTAATGTCAAAGGAGCTTCCCATAAAAATTTCAAGTCAATTGGAGTTAATTTGACCACTCAAATGAAGTAATCAAGTGAAATCACATTTTTGGCATTAAAATAATTATAATAATTAAAATAAAACTCAAAAAATTACTAAATTTATTTTGGGAGCTCCTTATGACAAGAGGAACCCAAGAAAAATAAAATTGGAATTAAAATAAGTATTTCATTTTTTGAGCTATTTTTGGGCATTTAAATAATTAAAGATCAATTAAAAATAAAAAAAAATGTAAATTGAGCAAAAATCATAAAATTATAAAAACATACTAAAATGTCACATTTGACTTTCTGATCACCTAAAACCAATTTAAATAATTTTCCTAATTTTTGAAGTCAAGATATTAATTTCTAAAGGCTTAAAATGAATTTTCTCTAATTTCTCACTAAAATAATTCTAATAATTAAAATCTAAATAAAAAAAATATATGAAATTTGTTTCTTTGAGTTTTTTGGGCTCAAGGAAATTTAATAAAAATATAAAACTTAACTTTCTACTTAAACCGAATTTTACATTTAATTAATGCTCAAAACAAGCAAACAATTCTAATAATTAAATTAAACCTCTAAAAATTATGAAAATTAGTCCAAGTGGTCCTCTGACCTAGGTAAATTGTCAATAATTTTCCTAAGGATAGAGGTTTTTTTTTTGTTGAGTTATTAAATTTTGATTGAAAATCCCTATTTTTTAATTAAAAATAACTATAAAATTAAATAAATTCAAAAAAATCACATTTTCTTCTCTGATGCTTTAATTAACCCATGGATGGGGTAACTTAAAACTTTCAAGTCGTTTGAGTTTAATTTAATGAATTATAGGGTATTGTGGCCTTGTGGAAAAAGGGTTATTTTGGAATTTAAGGCTTAACCAAAGGGCTACATGGGCAACAAATAATCTTAATTGATATGTTTTGATGATTGAAATATGAAAGAGATAAATGGTAGTAACCAACATCACTTTGGTCTTGCAAAGGATAAATTTGTAATTTTCTTAAAATTGATGAAACTTGGAAGAATATTTAAATAAAAAAAAAGATATTAAGGTGAGGGGTTTGATTTTTGGAAGATCAAAACTCACTGATTTTAAGCCACAATTAATGGTTTTGAAATGACTTATAATTCTTGATAAGGATTAATGGTATAAACATTTAAATCTTTTTCTAAAATTACAAATCTACCCATTAAGCTTTTAAGGGCTTAGTAGGGAACTAGACTTAATCAAAATTTTATTTAATGAGATCTAGAAAATAATCTATAACTAATTATTTTTTTTTAAACACTACAATCCCATCTTTAAAATCAAAGTGCTAAGCTTCTTAATTAAACAAAGTTGCCCATAAGAGTCTTTGATTATATAATTTACAAACAAAACATCAAGTGATATGTAACCCGTCCTTATAGTTGGCTAGAAGATCAGCTCATTGAGCATAATGGAATGATAGGGATGAGTTTATAAGCAACATAATGAATTTGAATAAACTCAGAACTTTTCAAGTGATTGTGAGATGCCCGGGCTTGACCCTTAAATACTTATCATACTATTTTGGATATCTTGAAGTATGATTTGATTAAACTCATTATGCCTTGTTGCCTTGTTTAAGAAATCATTTATACATTTAAATGAATAGGACCCATTAAGATATGACATAGGATCTGGTAGACACACCTTGAACTTGTACTTCCTACATTTTTTACAAGCATGCTTTAATTCCTGCAAACATTACATACATGTGCCTTGCAAGTATTGAACATTCAGGTAGAGGAATGAGAAGACTCAATAGGTATGCTTTTATAGTTTACAATATCTTCTTTTCCTGCACTTTCATTACTATACTTTTCCTGCTCATGAACTTGCATATTAAATAACAATGTCACCCCTGTATTTCAAAACTAAAACATTTAGGATAGCCCAGAACTAAAACAAAAAAAAAAGAATAAGAATTAAAAATAAAAAAAGATAAAATTCACAGCCACAACATTCAAAATATAAGAGAACTCAAACTTTAGTCACAAACATCTCAAAAAACTAAAATTGCAACTAAATTAAAACCACTCTATTGGATAATCGCGAATCCCTTGGAGGAGGTAATCTACGGTTGCTAACAAGAATTTCCATGGTCTAAATGAAAGTATGAAATTCAATAAGTTTAGTAAATTCATTTGGATTAAGTGAATCAGAAAGAAAATAGTTGTGTCGGAATGAGGGAACGTAGGATCCTAACCAGTGCTGCTCTAATCAACTTTAATATCCCCCATAAAATCTAACCATAACCTTGGAAAACAATTGATTTGACATCATGACTTGACACACTAGAAAACGTGACTTCTAAAACATGATATTTTCTCATCTCCTCAATTGACATTTCCAAATTATATATATTAAACTAAATTAAAACGGGTGTTGGGATATCCATCCTAGCAGCCGAAAACTTCACAACTCCCAACCTTTTACCCAGCCTGTTAGTGCCCATAATTTTTGGCGACTCCTCTGGGGATTTTATTCTCTCTACATATTAATTAGGGAATATTATCTTCATACATCGGTAATGTGTCAAGGTCCCTTATGGACGAAATTACCCTTCTTTCGTTGGCATACTTCACGCATTTCTTTCTTAGGGAAGTTGGACCAAATTACCCTTCTTTCGTTGGCATACTTCATGCATTTCTTTCTTAGGGAAGCACGGTCAACTCCTTTCGGACTTCAGAATCATCTGTTCAATCTCCTTTAAGCAGAGAGGTTCACGAGCTCAATAAGACTTTGCCTTTCTGTGGGGTCGGACTACCAATAGGTGTGTTGGTAGACTAGTTCCACCCGGGCATTGTGCGTTGTAAAGTCGGTCCCGCACTGGGTCCTAAACTTCACTTTCCCCTTCGAGCTTGGTTTGATACTTTGCAAATTAAATCAAATTGTGTCATGTTGTGCGTGCTCTTTAATATTTCTTATTTAAAAGTAAATTCTTTTACTTTCAAAATATTTCTACTTAATTTAAAACCTTCACAAATTAAAAATAAAATAAGAATTTTCTTATTCTACGAATTGGCCTTTGTTAATCTTTTAGTGTTCGCACTAGAATTACAAGGCATTGGCCAGATAACTAACCATAGAGCTTTCTTTTTGAAACTGTTGCAATGGTGTTTCCCACGCTCACCGTTTAACCAGCCGCGATGCTCGCAATGTCGCTCCCTCCATCAAGTTTGGAACCGGATTTGACAAACTTGAACTTGTACTCAGAAAGGCCCTGTTCATCGTAATGAAAGTCACCGCTCCGGAGGTTTAGGAGCCCTCTGCTAAATTTAACCTGAACTATCCTGAGGAACTCCCTTCTTGCAAAAATGTGAAAAGTACTACTCCCCTGGCACCTGCTAAGTCTATTATCCCCTTTTCTACTAAAGGAAAGGAGATTATGATCGTAGAAGATGAAACTGAAAAATTTACTGTCACTCCGCCAGTGTTTGAGATTGGTTCAAGTTGAAAGTCTTAACTGTTGACTCAATCGTAGAGAAAGAACTACAGCTGGAAAGCTCGGAGGGCAGCTAAGGACCAAATCTCAGAAAAAGTACCAGATAATGAGTTTTCTCATGAGGAGGAACTTGGATTAAAGGAGACCTGTCCACTTCTGCAAGGAAGTAGGTTCTACCCATTGATGAATACTAATGGATATGAAATTATTTGAGAAATCATTGCTACATTACAATCATTTCATGGTTGTAGTGAGGAGAGGGAGAAGGCCACTCCTATCACTAAAGTCCGCACAGTGTTCCAGAGACTGGCCCCTAAAGAAGGATGTTCAATGGTCGAACTATTTAAACAAGTGGAATGTGTAGTATCCTCTCAAATGAAGAAAGAATTTCTATAAGATGTCAGGGCTGCCCGACGGTCCCATAAGCCAGCTGAAGCTTTGTCAGCCCGTATTCCTGTCAGATTCTATCTGGGAAGCCAAATTGATACTACCGTTTTTATATAGCTAATTAAGGAAAAATAAAATTTAGTTTCATTTGTTTAAAAAAAAATTTCTTCCCCCCCAAACTTAAATTTTTAAATATTTTGTTAAATATTTTGCAATCAAATATTTTGCAATCAATTCCGTAAAATGTAACAGGAAGAAAAAGTAAAAGTTGAATCTACTAACTACTACAACTTCCTATCAAATTCATATACATTCATAATCAGGATGAAATGACAGTAGGAGTAAGCAAATTTAGCCTAAAACATGCTTGCAATAATATTAAACTAAAAGGAAGTATATTCACTTTAAAATTTCATTTTTCTTTCTTACCTCCAAACTTGATTTTTAGCATGTATAGCATTTTGTGCAGAAAATATAAGTAGGAAGAAAAATAGTTTAGAAATTCTATCTACCACAAATTTCTATCAAAAACATCTACAATTATTTATCAGGAATTATTTATCTTTATCAGGATAGAAAACATGTAGTAGAAAGCAAATCTAAACTAAACATGCCAGAATGAAATTAACTAAATAGAAGTCTAACTAGCATAACATGTATCAGCATTGGAATATAGAATGGAATATAGAAACGTTCTTCAAATCTTATAAATTATAACACAAACACAAACAAACAAACAAGATAAATGACGTCAATTCTTCCCTTAACTCATCACATCTCACAAACTTACTTCCAATTTCTAACTGAATCACTACACAAATATATTGGGTACTTATAAATGATATTATAGTTTCTAATGTCGAAGATAAGATTATGATATATTGGCACCAATCTGAGGCGTCATCTAATCATTTAAATTAAGAAACTTTTATAGTTATAAGGATAGTGTAAATTCATCCACATGTTACTCATAAAATAGGTTAGCTACTCCTACTAAATTAAAACAAGGTCAAAGTAAGGAAGAAATAAAATTGAGATGGAACTGTCACTACAAAATTCATAATGTCTCTTCTAAAACTCAAGTCCGGGTAAGACCCAAGTTGTAATGAATTAGTCAATCCAACTTCTATAAGAGAACATACAAGTCTAACCCTAATAAGAAGTTAAGAAATCATCTCCCTCATGATGCACAAAAAATAAATTAAACCACTAACAATCCAAACTTCTACCAGTCATCAATCAAACTAATCAATCCAAACTAAAGAAAACACAATACAACAGTTACAATCAAAACTCTCAAGCACACTAAATCAAAATACACTGATAACTATGGTTTGCCTCCCATAAAGCACTTGGTTTAACGTCGCTATCCTGACAAATGATTCCACCTGGATCAAAATTCCAATTAAGTAATCCTTGATCAATTACCCAATCTTTTCCAGATCCAGGGATTCCTCAAAGTCCTCAGATTTAAAATTTTCTTTCAGTTCTTCCTTTTTAGATTGATTCATATCCTTGTTCCTCATATTTCCTTCTAGATCCAATATTTTTCTAGTAATTTTCTCAATTTTTATATTAATATCATCCTTAAATTCTATGAGAAATAGATCTTTAGATGATACTTCATGATCTCCCAAATTTTGGATCAAATTCTCTCTAGATAATTTAGATTCTGGATCAAATTCATCTAGGTTACTTTTATCTTTTAAGTTATCTTCTAATTCTTCAAGAATTTCATCCATTGGTCTTTCAATATCCTTATCCTCATCTCTCAATTCAAAGTTTTTTATTCCGTGCTATATATACAGAATGAATGAGATTCTGATGCTATGGCAGATTATTAATGCAATTAACAATTACCCCTAGAGATTTAGGCTCAGGGTCACTAGGTAAAATCTCTAGGGGTAATTGTTAATTGCATTAATAATCTGCCATAGCATCAGAATCTCATTCATTCTGTATATATAGCACGGAATATGTCATTCAGTGACTTTGAATAACTCTTTCATAGGAGATCTTTTACTAATTTTATCATTCACATCATATTCATCTTGTGATTGAGTCAAATATGAATATATAAAGACTAGCAGTGTAGATGAATTCTCTATATATGTAGGCTTTAAAATTTTTATGGGGTATATTCATTCTAAGTTCATGATATTTTGCAACAAATGGAATTAAATGTTTACTATTTTCGGCAACGTCCATCATTTCACACCTCTCTTGAACATACATATAGTCTTCTTTAAACAAAATTTCTTTTAGTCTTCTTTAAACAAAATTTTAGACTCATCATGAAAGTCCATTTCGATCTCATCTGTTAACTTACTCTCCAAACATTTTTGGAAATGGTTTTTCCTTAGATAACCAATTTCATCCAGCCAAAAATAACCATTATCTTTTCTCTCAGTTGGATACTTCATAGCCTTTAAAACATCAAAAGTGGTTTCATGGTTATTAATATTCATAGTTAACTTTCTTTTTTGCACATCTATCATAGCTTGTCTAGTAACAAGAAAAGGTCTCCCTAAAAGAATGGGTTATTCTTTATCTTCCTCCATATCTAATACAATAAAGTCCATAGGAAAGATAAATTTATCCAGTTTAATAAGCACGTCTTCTATAACCCCTTTTGGATAAATAATAGATCGATCAGGTAACTGAAGGGTTATAGTTGTGGGAGAAATATTGGCTAAACCTAACCTTTTAAATATAGATAGAGGCATCACATTAATGCTTGATCCTAAATCATATAAAGCTTTTCCACATAATCTTTCCCCAAATACACAAGGAATTTTTAAGCTAGATGGATCTTTAAGTTTCTCAGTGTGCATTTTCTAAAATATAGCACTGCACTCCTCACTTATTAAGACTATCTCGTACTCCCCAAATTTTCTATTTTTTTTAATAGCTCCTTCATAAATTCCTTTTTTAATAGCTCCTTCATAAATTTTTCATAACTTGGCATTTGTTTCAAAGCTTTAGCGAAAGGAATATTTATCGTTAACTTCTTAAGTATGTCCATGAACTTTGAAAATTGTTTACCCAGCTCCTGTTGTCTAAATCATTGAGGAAAAGGAGGTGGTGGTCTTTTTAAATTTATTTTCGTTGGAGATATTGATTTTTCCAGATTCTTAGAAACATGTTCTTTGGGTCTTTTAATTTTTTTTTTGTTTCTCTCCCAACTCCTTTCTCTTTTCTGACCACAACCTCTATCTCTCTTCCACTTCTTAATTAGACAGCTTCTATTTGTTCATCATTTTTCTCTTTAGGGTTGATCTCAGTGTTGCTAGGAAGTTTTCCTTGAGGTGTATTGCAAAGTGAATTAGCAATTTTTCCAAGTTGATTCTCTATGTTTCTAAACGCAGTATTTTTACTTTGCAACTAGTTTCTCATTTGTAGTAGCACTTCTTCTGTAGACAACTTCTTATCATCAAATAGTTGATTATTGTTAGAGTACGGTGAAGATGAAGGTATATAATTTGTGTTCCCCTGATTATTCTAACTTCTATTAGGATTTGCATGATTATTTTCCCATGGTTGGTTTCCACCCCAAGTAGTGTGATACCAGTTAAAATTATGATGGTTCTTTCAACCTGGGTTGTAAAAGTTAGAATACAAGTTATTTTTGGTATTTAAAGTCTCATATGATAAGTTAGAATCAATCATATGCCCTAATGAACTTTCCTCACTTACTGGAGTAAATTGAGGCTGGTTTATTCCAAATTAGTCCAACTTTCTTGATATTGCAGCATCCTGAGATGCAAGAATTGCAATCGCAATTATATCATGAACAGTGGCTAGATTTTTAGGATTTACCCTTGTAGAGGGCCATTAAAATTCCTTTATAGCCATTTCTTCAATTAACACATATGCTTCATCAAATGATTTTGACATTAATGATCCACCAGCGACAGCGTCAATTATAAACCTAAGGGATTCTACTAACCCATTATAAAAAGTTTGAATGATTAACCAATTAGGCAGAGTATGGTGTCGACGCTTTCTTAGGAGTTCCTTAGATCTTTCACATGCTTCGTATATTGATTCCCCTTTATACTAACAAAATGAGATAATATCGTTTTTAAGTTTAGTAGTCCTTGAAGGTGGAAAATACTTAGCTAGGAATTTCTGAGTTAACTCTTTCCAATTTTTAATAGAGTCAGGTGCTAATGAATATAACCACATTTTAGCCTCATCCCTTAGTGAGAAAGGAAAAAACCTTAGTCTAACAACATCGTCTGACATGCCGTTATAACAAAATTTAGCACAATGTTCTAGACATGCCGTTATAACAAAACTGATAAGTGTAAATAGGGATCCATCGAAGGAGTTCCCCCAAAACTGATTGTTCTGCACCAGTTGGATAAAATCTGGATTTATTTCAAATGAGTCAGCTTCTACGATTGGGGTTTGTATACTTGAGTGAATTTCATCTATCGTAGGATTTATATAATCCCTCAAAGATTTATGATGATTTCCTAAGTTATTATTTTTAATGTTTTCCATTTCTATTTCTAGTTCTTCAAGTCCTTTCTATTTTTTTATTTTTTTTCTTTTTTCTAACTCTGGATCATAAGGTACAAGTCCTGCGGATCCTTTATTTTGCATACGCAACACAACAAGCAATACATTAACAATTAAACAAATAAAATAAATGATATATTCAACACAACAAAACATTTTCACAAACACATTATTTTTGACACAAACAGTTTTTTCACAACACTTTTTCACACAAAAAAAACACTTTTCACACAAAAATAGTTTTTATGACACTACAATTTTCCAATTCTAAGCCTAATTACTTCAACTTAAATTCTCCTAAAGTTTTTACTGAAGCTCCCCCGGAAACGGCACCAAAAACTTGATGCGACATTCTATATGCTTGATTATATATATTCTATATAGTCACAATGATATAAACACAAGTATACGCTTATTTTTATATATTCTATACAGTCACAATGATATAAACGTATACGTATTGCTCAAGTAATATAAGACTTTCTGATTAAGACACGATTATCGATCCCACGAGGAAGCGAGGAAAGATGTTCTTAATCAAATTCTAGTTTACTACTATTAGTCTTTAGTTTGGAATGTCGATTAAAATGGTGTTTTATCTAGCAACTACTCCTAAATGCAAATTTTAAATAAAATAATAGTAACTAGTCCTAAATATAAATATTAATTCTAAAGATAACCCTTTTTGGATGAGTTGGTTTGGAGAACTTTAAGATGTTAAAAAATTACTATTCTTATGTAGTGAATTGGATGATGTAAAGGAATGAGAGAGATTAAATATTGTATGTGCCAAATAGGAGCAATTTTAATTCTCTACCCTGATTCAGTGTTATAGAAAATCATTGGGTAATCTCAGGTTTAGTCCCTAAATCTGTGGCTAGACTAGGAGGATACTGGCTCCCACTCCAGAGCTTCCATTTCCCTTCCCCTGAAGGCTAACTCTTGCTTTAGTTCTTTAAACACTAAGACCGACGAGGGGATTTTAGTCTGTCACCCTAAAACGACCAATTCTACGCCCATCAAAGTATATTTTCCTGTTTATTTGCATCCAACTCCCATGAACTTCACCATCCATGGAATTTAAATGTGGTTTCACTTTATTGAGAATTACACTGCCCTCTCAGGTCTTAATGCAATTACAACAAATTTTAACACTACAACAGGCCTTTATTGTAATGTAAATGAAGTGCAAGTAAAATCATCACATTTATAATTAAAACTTCTTTAAGCATACATCCCAAAATCTAAAACATAAATCCTACTCATTTTAAAAGAAAAGTAAAAGGAAAATAATGGGATAATTTTCTCATGCCACTATTTCCTAAGAAGAAAAAAGAGTAAGAGAAACACATCACAAAGCATGAAGAAAACACAACGAAAATCTTTATTACATCAAAGCAAATCTACTAGATAAGTGCTTAAAAAATTATAAGATAATGAAGAACACAATACTTAGATTTTCCCCTTGAATGAAAGATGAAAATATCTCCCACAAAGTCTCCCTCTAATCCATGCAATGCCAGAACATTCACTTACAAAGTCTCCAAAAATCCCCTCACCAATCTATTTAAAAAGGTAGAAATCTATATTTATACTTCTATTCTAAGATCACTAAACATTCTCCACATTTTCTCACTCACACACACCCTCACACACACACATGCATGCCCATGAGAGGTGTCAAAGTCTTTTTTAAACAGACACAAATTCCCTCCTTTTTTTCAAGAGATAAATCTATTCATCCAAAAGACATGTCTCTTCAATCAAGAGCCTTATCCAAGTGTCTAGATTCATTGAATTGCTTCATGGGAAGTTTGAATCACTTGGAAGCCTTCTAGAGTATCAAAAACCGCCAAAAATCGATCCATGACCATCTCGGGCGCTGTTGACGTGGTTTGTCACTATCGTTTTCTGCTCTTCAGTGTTGCCAGCACCGGCTCTGGTGTTGTCGGTGCCCACCCTGCGCAACTCCACCATTTTGCTTCGTTTGGTTCCGTTTTAGTTCTGTTTTGCCTCATTTCAGTTGCATTGCGTTCCTAACCGATAGACCAACAAAATAAGCATAAAAACAACCTTTATTTAAAGTGTGTTTTCATTCATAAATGTGGGAGAAGTGTAAAAGAGATTAAGCAAAGAAAGTCATATTGAATTGAGCGAGGACAAAATTTTCTTTCTTGCTTGTTTTTGCTCCAAATTGCACATTTTTTGCTTTTTTTCTCCAAAACTTCATTTACCGTCCTTGGAATAAAAAAAATACAAAATGCATTCCTTTAAAGTGTAATATCATTAAAAATCATTAAAATTAGGCATTAAAAGCATTTGAAAAATTTAACATTTTTTAGGCTTATCAGAAATTCTTCAAAATGTGTGCAAATTCAATGTATTCTCCAAGGGATGCCTCCTTTCACAAGTCTTTTAATAATATTTTCATTCCTAGTGGTCATAACCACCCTCTTTAGTCAATAGATGCCTCAAAGTCTCTTCAAAATTTGGTCAAATGAGGAAAACCGATAAATAACTGCCTTTGGCGCTTATGCGCGGGGCCTCTGGCGCTTAGGCGCAGCTTTCTCTATTTCATCGGCACGTAAGCGCCGGATCTGGCGCATAAGCGCCAAAACACTTTTGCACAAATTTCACATTTTTGCTCCAAATTTGATGCTTTTTCACTCTTTTTACCATTTTTTAACTTTTTTACTTGTACCTAGAAGAAAAACACACAAATACCTTTCATCAAAGCTCAATATCTTATAACTATGTATAAAAATGTGTCTAAAAATACTATATATTTTAATTGTATCAAACCTCAACCCTAGTCTGAGCCTTTTTTGATTCATTATACATATTTACTATATTTCATACCATATATACCATATAGATAGGTTCATTTTGAGTCCATGAAGGTTTAGAAACAACCCCATGCGATTTGGTTGAGTTTAAACGAAGATCTTAAAGTTTTAGTATGAACAGTTCAGGGGTGAGGTCACTTGGGGACGATCAATGGATGTCGTCCAATCGCATGTGTATCCAATGGATGGAGGAGATCGAGCTTAACAGACTCTTGGTGCGTGAACCGCGGGCCGCGTGGCAGTTGAGGTCGATGGCAGCGACGAATCAGTGCGCCTCGTTTGAGTTCAGAGCCGTCGTAGGTTGAGTTGGCGCTGCATAGGATAAGTAGAAAAATAAAGATTTTTGAATAATTTTAAATGCCTGAACTTCAAAAACCTTTATTTTTCTCTAGAAATATCATAAAAATAAAAAACAATACACTCTTGCTCAATGAATAGAGGAGAATAATGTGGACTAAAAATAAAAATTATTTTCTTATTCACTAATCTTTAATGAATTGAATACCCTCTTGAGTATTTTAATTCACTATGATCAAACATTATTTACCATGGCTTGAATTTTTTAAGGCATATTCCTCATCATAGAGGATATGTTCTCTGATTTTTCCAAGGTCAGAGGACATCTCTATGCTTCTAGCCCTAACTTTCAAGCTAGGGTGGCCATTTTGGCTTATTTTAAATTATATAAATCAAAATATCATTTGGAAAATTATAGGAATAATTTTAGTTGGTTCCTGTGATAAGATAAGTCTAGGAAAAATAGGTAGAAACTCACTCACCAAGGCAAAATGAGTAATTTTGATCTTAATAAACATGTTTGGATGATTGAAATACAATGGGGTTAAAAGGTAGAAACTCACTCACCACCCCTACAGATGAAATGATTCTTAAGTGTTGGGATTAAGCCAGGAAGATGATTATTTACTTATCTTAAGCCTAAAATTAATGATAATGTTATCTTTTAATAAGAACATATGTCACTTAAACCAAAATCTTAACCACCATCAATTTCCCTGTTATGATTATTAAGGGCTTGGTAGTGACCTAGGCTTGATGTCTAAACTCAATTAATTGGATTTAGAAGATAATATGATTGGTGATTAACATCTTTAAACACTACAAGCCTGACTTTATTTGGGGGCACCAAAATCTTTAAATGACTTAAACTTGCCTTAGAGGCAATCACTCACATAACCTTTAAATGAAACATCAATTGATTAACCGGGTATCATATCCTTGGAAAAATTAAATTGCCAAGTTTCACCGAGCAACGGGGTAGTCACACTTCAACCTTACACTTCGACCTCTGATGATTCGACCTCTGATGATTAATGGAACAATATGGTAAGTTCAAAATGAACTCGGGATATTTCAAGTGATCTTCAAAGTAGTTCAGGGTCATGCCTCAAGCACTTTGAAATCTATTGGACATTCTGCAGGGCAAATTAGACTTGTCATATTTTGTTCTAAAATCATCTACTAGGATGTTCTGAGATTCAAAAAAATCATAACTTAGGGTTTGGTAGCTAAACCATAATCTACTCCTACAATTTAAATTCCCTGCAAAATTATATACATACCTTGCAAGTACTGACCTTTCAGGTGGAGGAATGAGAAGAAACGATAAGTATGCTTTTAAATTCATGCATTTACCTATTTGCAGTTCATGTCTCGAGCTTGCATGTTAAACAATAACGTCACCCTGCATGAAAACCAAAACTGCTAGAATAACAGTAAAATCAAAACCAAAACTAAAAATCAATCAAGATAAAATTCACTCCCACATCATTCAAAATACAAATATCACAAAAAACTACAACTTCAACTAAATTAAGATGTCTCTATCAGATGATCGGGAATCCTTCGGAGGAGGTAACCTACGGTGAGTTTCTACGACATGTTTTGCTATTGAAGATGGTCGTACTGCCCACAATGCTAGCTCCAAGCTCCTGGCCATAATGAGTTTAACTTTTCTAATGTGTCATGTTATGATGTCAAATCAAACGTTCTAATGGTTTTGGTTCGTTAAATATTATGAAGCATATTAAATTTGATTAGAGCGACACTGATTAGGATCCTATGGTTCCCTCTTTCCGGTGCCACTATTTTCTTTTGTATTCACTTAGTCAAAATGAATTTGCTAAACTCAACTTAATGAGTTCCATACTTTCATTTAGACCATGAAAAATCTCATTAGCAACCGTAGGTTACCTCCTCCGAAGGATTCCCGATCATCTGATAGAGACATCTTAATTTAGTTG
>NW_018238571.1:182742-183427 GCF_001263595.1 Phalaenopsis equestris | reverse complement strand
TGTACAATATAAGCCCTAACTCGTCTTAGGATTTTGAGGCTGTCGTTCGTCATGACCTAAATCCTCACATCTTCCAGGTTATTTGTGTGATTGTTTCACATAAGTGTAAGCCCTAAATAATAAAAGTGGTAGGAAAAAACATTTAAATAATTTCTCCTCAAAACTGAAGCCAAATCATAGGGTAGCCTAGAAACTCCCCGAAGTTCTCTTTCGGATCTATGACACCCCTAGTTTCTCTTTCTTTGGATTCCATAAAATATTCCAAATTTGAGTCATTCCCTTTTCACACCTCTTTTTCTGATCTTGTTGAAAAGTCCTATCCTTTCGACCTCCTTGAAGATAATATTTCCTGATTTTTTTCGAGAGTTTTCTTAGGTGACTTTGGTTATCTAAGATGTAGTTAACTATAGAGGCTTTCCCTTATAGGAAGCTTTTCCAAACTCAGCTTAATATAAACCCTATTTAATTCTTTGTATTAAATAGCGAAACTTGTCGACAAATAAAATGGTTTTGTAGACCAAACAGATGTCATATATTTCTTAGTTTATTTGATTGAGCCTTGCCCTCAAGTCTTGTGTTTATTTTTCGGGATATATACAAGGTTTGAGGTACAATGTTCTTTCATTTAAACTATGAAACATATGGGGTCGGTTTGATTTCATTTTTTATTAAACCACACACACAC
>NW_018238571.1:168744-182732 GCF_001263595.1 Phalaenopsis equestris | reverse complement strand
ATATATATATATATATATATATATTAAATATCTTTCTGAAGCGGGATATGGGATTTTGATTTTTGCAGCCGATAGCTTCCAACGGGCAACTCCACACCCAAAATAGTGTCGACCAAGTTAGAACAGATGTTCATAAAATGATTTGTTGGAGCAAAACACCATGTTTCTATTGGAGATCTCATAGTGGAGAAGCAAAGACCCAACGAGACTCTAGTGGATTATATATTGAGGTGTAGAAGCCTTAGCATGGAATGTGAAGCTCAACTACAGGTACAACATGTGATTGAGATTCTACTCAAAAGTATACATGGACCAGTAGCTTTCATGATCAAGGGACTCGCTATCAAGTCCTTCGAGAAGCTGTTAAGCAAAGCCAGCACTTTACAGGAGGAAGTTAAACATATGGATTCCCAAGAGAAAGATGAGAAATCCAGGATGACTAGAGCATTTGAAAAGAAGTACGGGACAGTGGCAATGGTCAATAAGGGAAAACAACTGATGAAGATACAGGCATATCATTCTCACCAAAGCTCTCAACAATCGTTACAGCATGCTCAGCAACAAATACAACAGTATGGCCATTCCAGCAAACAGTCATACCAGGGAGGACTATACCTAGTAGAAGGTTGAGCGGGTCCAACTCTTGTAGAATAAAAGAGAAGAGTGTATTCTTTCAAAGATGAGGCTGTGCCAAAAATGTTCAGAAATTTAATGAAAAATTCAAAGTTCAGATTGCCAGAACCGAAGAGGCCGAAACAAGTTGATAATAAAGAATATCCCAATTTTTGCCCCTACCACAGGATGTTGAGACATACGATAGAAGGTTGTTTTGTCTTCACGGACTGGCTTGAGAGAAACTTTAAAGAAGGAAATATAACAATCCTGAGGTAATATTTCAAAGAACCAGAAAATGGTTCTGTAAATATGATTTCGGCCGAGCCAATCGTTCTGACGGATCCATATGCAGAAAAAGATGGATGGAGCACAGATTGGAGCAAGGCACCCTATTCTCATCCTTTGAGATCGGTTAAGACCACCTTAAATAGAGTAATACATCCTATTCTCATTCTTTGAGATCAGTTTAAGACCACCTTAAATGGAGTGAGGCATCTGATTCTCTACTCATATCTTCGAGATAGGTTTAAGACCACCTTTAATGGAGCAAGTCATCATATTCTCATCCTTTAAGATTGGTTTAAGGCCACCTTAAATGGAGTAAGGCATCGGATTCCATACACATATATTCAAGATAAGTTTAAGATCACCTTAAATGGAGTAAGGCATCCTATTCTCATACCTTAAGATCAGTTTAAGACCACTTTAAATGGTGTAAGGCACCTGATTCTCTACCTATATCTTTGAGATAGGTTTAAGACCACCTTAAATAAATTAAGGCATCATATTCTCATCATTTAAGATCAGTTTAAAATTACCTTAAATGGAGTAAGGCATCTGATTCTCTACACATATCTTCGAGATAGGTTTATGACGACCTTAAATGGATTAAAGCATCTGACTCTCTACCCATATCTTTGAGATAGGTTTAAGACCACCTTAAATGGAGTAAGGCATCTTATTCTCATCCCTTGAGATCATTTTAAGACCACTTTAAATGGAGTGTGGCATCTGATTCTCTACCCATATCTTCTAGATAGGTTTAAGACAACCTTAAATGTAGTAAGAATCCTATTTTCATCCTTTCAGATCGGTTTAAGACCACCTTAAATGGAGTAAGGCATGTGATTCTCTACCCATATCTTCAAGAAAGGTTTAGGACCACCTTAAATAGAGCAAGGCATCCTATTCTCATCCTTTGAGATCAGTTTAAGGCCACCTTAAATGGAGCAAGGCATTTTATTCTCTATCTATATCTTTGAAATCTTCAAGATAGTTTTAAGACCACCTTAAAAGGAGTAAGGCAACATATTCTCATCCTTTGAGATTGGTTTAACACCACCTTAAATGGAGTAAGGCATCTGATTCTCTACACATATCTTCAAGATAGGTATTAGACCACCTTAAATGTAGTAAGGCATTTTATTCTCATCATTTGAGATTGATTTAAGACCACCTTAAATGGAGTAAGGCATCTGATTCTTTACCTATATCTTTGAGAAAGATTTAAGACCACCTTAAATGGAGTAAGGCATATGAATCTCTACACATATCTTTGAGATAGGTTTAAAACCACCTTAAATGGAGTAAGGCATCCTATTCTCATTCTTTGAGATCGGATTAAGACCACCTTAAATGGAGTAAGGCATCTGATTCTCTACCCATATCTTCAAGATAGGTTTAAGACCACCTTAAATGGACTAAGGCATCCTATTCTCATCCTTTGAGATCGGTTTAAGATCAACTTAAATGGAGTAAGGTGTCTGATTCTCTACTCATATCTTCAAGATAGGTTTGAAACCAACTTAAATGGAGTAAGGCATCCTTTTCTCATCCTTTGAGATCAGTTTAAGACCACCTTAAATGGAGTAAGGCAACAAATTCTCTACCCATATCTTCAAGATAGATTTGAGACCACCTTAAATGAAGCAAGGCATCCTACTCTCATTCTTTGAGATCGGTTTAAGACCACCTTAAATAGAGTAAGGAATCTGATTCTCTACCTTTATCTTTGAGATAGGTTTAAGACCACCTTAAATGTAGTAAGGCATCCTATTATCGTCCTTTGAGATCGGTTCAAGACCACCATAAATGGTGTAAGGCATCTAATTCTCTACACATATCTTTGAGATAGGTTTAAGACCACCTTAATTGGAGTAAGGCAACCTATTCTCATCCTTTGAGATTGGTTTAAGACCACCTTAAATGGAGTAAGGCATCTGATTCTCTACCTATATCATTGAAATAGGTTTAATACCACCGAGTAAGGAGTAAGACATCCTATTCTCATCCTTTGAGATAGGTTTAAGACCACCTTAAATGGAGTAAGGCATTTGATTCTCTACCTATATCCTTGAGATAGGTTTAGGACCACCTTAAAAGGAGTAAGGTAACATATTCTCATCCTTTGAGGTTGGTTTAAGACCACCTTAAATGGAGTAAAATTTTCTTTTATTTGAATTATTTAATGACCAGAACTTCAAAAATGCATATCTTTGTTTAGAAAAATCACAAAAAATATAAAAAAACCCTATTGCTCAGTGAACAAAGGAGAAGGATGTGAAAATGGTTTCATTTTTTTATGCATATATTATTTTAATTAATTAAATGGTGTTTTTATTATTTGGATTCTCCATTTGCATAAACATTTAACTATGACTTGATTTTTGGGGCTTTGATTCTATCTATTAAGAGGATGCTTTCTTGATTTTTCCAAGGTCATAAGAGATCTCTAAACATGGATCTCTAAACATGGATATCTAATTTTCAAGTTAATGGTCCCTATTTTAGTAAAATAATTATAAAAATTAAAATAGTCATCATAAAAATACAAATTTTATTTTGGTGTGTTCACTGTGGTCAGAGGACCCTAAGAAAAATATAAACTTCGTTTAACTCATTAAAAATAATCCTAATTGTTGCAAACTCTAAAAAGAAAATAAAATTAATTTGGATTAATTATAAATTTATATTACATAAAAATCATTCTCTATTGTAATTTAATGTCAGAGTAGCTTCCCATATAAAAATTTCAAGTCAATTGGAGTTAATTTGATCACTCAACTGGACCAATTAAGTGAAATGGCATTTTTAGACATTAAAATAAATATAATAATTAAAATACAGCACAAAAAATCACCCAATTGGTTTTGGGAGCTCCTTATGATAAGAGGAACCTAAGAAAAATAAAATTTAATTTAAAATAAGTATTTCATTTTTTAGCTGTTTTTGGGCATTTAAAGAATTACAAATAAATTAAAAATTTTAAAAATTGCAAAATTGTAAAAATACACTAAAATATTACATTTGACTTGCTAATCACCTAGAACCAATTTAAATAACTTTTCTAATTTTCCAAGTCAAGATATTAATTTCTAAAGGCTTAAAATGAATTTTCTCTAATTTCTCACTAAAATAATTCCAATAATTAAAATATAAAACAAAAATATGAAATTTATTTCCTTAGGTTCCCTGGACTCAGAGAGATTTAATAAAAAATATAAAACTTAGTTTTCTACTTAAGCAATATTTTATATTTAATTAATGCTCAAAACAAATAAATAATTCTAACAATTAAATTAAACCTCTAAAAATTATGAAAATTGGTCCAAGTGGTCCTCTGACCTAGGTGAACCACTAATAATTTTCTTAAGGATAGAGGTTTTGTTTTGGTTGAGTTATTAAATTTTGATTGAAAAATCCCTATTTTTGTATTAAAAATAATTATAAAATCAAATAAATTCAGAAAAATCACATTTTTTCCTCTGATGCTTTAATTAACCCATAGATGGGGTAACTTAAAACTGTCAAGCCATTTAAGTTTAATTTAATGAATTATAAGGTATTAGGGTCTTAGGGGCATAAGGGTAATTTTGAAATTTAAGGCTTAATTAATATTTAGGCTTAACCGCAGGGCTAAATGGGCAACAAATGATCTTAATTGATATGTTTTGATGATTGAAAT
Source organism: Phalaenopsis equestris (assembly GCF_001263595.1). Lineage (NCBI taxonomy): Eukaryota > Viridiplantae > Streptophyta > Magnoliopsida > Asparagales > Orchidaceae > Phalaenopsis > Phalaenopsis equestris. The sequence goes on along the minus strand of NW_018238571.1, from coordinate 178,153 downwards.
ATGAAAGGGATAAATGGTAGTAACCAACCTCACTTTGATCTTGTAAAGGATAAATTTGTAATTTTCCTAAAATTGATGAAACTTGGAGGAATATTTAAATAAAAAAAAGATATTAAGATGAGGGGTTTGATTTTCGGAAGATCATAACTCACTGATTTTAAGCCCCAATTAATGGTTTTGAAATGACTTATAATTCATGATAAGGGTTAAAGTTATAAACATTTAAATCTTTTTCTGAAATTACAAATCGACCCATTAAGCTTTTAAGGGCTTAGTAGTGAACTAAGCTTAATCAAAATTTTGTTTAATGAGATCTAGAAAATAATCTATAACTAATTTAAATTTTTTTTCTTTAAAACACTACAATCCCATCGTTAAAATTAAAGTGCTAAGCTCCTTAATTAAACCAAATTTCCACTAAGAGTCCTTATTTGTATAATTTACAAACAAAACAGCAAGTGATAATTAACCCATCCTTGTAACCCATCCTTAGAGTTGGCTAGAACATGAGTTCATTGACCATAAGGGAATGATAGGGATGAGTTATTAAGCAACATAATGAGTTTGAATAAACTCAAAACTTTTTAAGGGATTGTGAGATGTCTGGATATCTTGAAGTATGATTAAACTTATTATTTCTTGCTTAAGAAATCATCTATACATTTAAATGAATAGGACCCATTAGGATATGACATAGGATATAGTAGACACACCTTGAACTTGTACTTTCTACTTTTTATACAAGCATGTTTTAATTTCTACAAAAATATATACATATGTCTTGCAAGTGCTGAACTTTCAGGTGGAGGAACGAGAAGACTCAAAATGTGTGCTTTTATAGTTTACAACATCTTCTTTTTCTGCAACTTCTTTATTGTACTTTTCCTGCTCATGAACCTGCATGTTAAACAACAATGTCACCATGCATGTCAAAACTAAAATTTTAGGATAGCCACAGAACTGAAACAAAAACAAAAATTTAAAAGTCAAACAAGATAAAATTCACGGCCACAACATTCAAAATATAAGACAACTCAAAATTAGATTGCAAACATCACAAAAACCCAAAATTGCAACTAAATTAAAACAACCCCGGATAATCGGGAATCCCTCAGAGGAGATAACCTTCGTAGATTGCAAACATCACAAAAACCCAAAATTGCAACTGAATTAAAACGACCCCAGATAATCGGGAATCCCTCGGAGGAGATAACCTTCGTTTGCTAACAAGATTTCATATGGTCTAAATGAAAGTATGAAACTCCTTAAGTTGAGTTTAGTAAATTCATTTGGACTAAGTGAATTTGAAAGAAAATAGTGGTGCCAAAACGAGGGAACCGTAGGATCTAAACTGGTGTCGCTCTAATCAACTTTCATATCCCCCATAAAATTTAAATAACCATAACCTTAGGAAACAATTGATTTGACATCATGACCTGACATACTAGAAAATGTGACTTCTAAAACGTGATATTTTTCTCATCTCCTCAATTGACATTTCTAAAACTAAAACCTGCTACTTCATCAAGAAACTTGGACCTTTCCTATGGGCAGCATTCTACGACAACAATCTACAAAAGCAAGAGAATCTATAATAACATATCTTCTCTTTAGAATTAAACAACAAATCCATAGTACATCGAGGTTGTTTGCTTATGCAATATAAATCCTCTCTTATCTTTAGGCCTTTTTATGGTTTTGTTATATAATATAAGCCCTAACTCGTCTTAGGATTCCGAGGTTGTCGTTCGTTATGACCTAAATCCTCACATCTTTCAGACTATTTATGCGAGCATCTCACACAAATGTAAGCCATAATTATTATAATTGGCGGGATGAAACATTCAATAATTTTAATCCCCAAAACAAAAGCCAAACATTACGATAGTTTGGGAAGTCATTGATATTTTCCTTAGGATTTATGACATCCCCTAATTCTTCCTCCTTTGGATTCCAAAATAAAATGTTCTAAAAAATGTTCTTGGATTCCAAAATAAAATGTTCTAAATTTGAGTCATTACCCTTTCACACATCTTTGTCCGATCTCATTGAAATGTCCTATCCCTTTGACTCCTTGAAGGTAATATTCCTTGATTTTTTTTGAGAGTTTTCTTAGGTGACTTCAGTTGTTTAGGATGTAATTAACTATGAGGTCTTGCCCTTGTGGGAAACATTTCAGAACCCAGCTTAATATAAACCCTATCTAATCCTTCATATAAAATAGGGGAACTTGTCGGTTTACAATAAAAAAATGGTTTCGCAGACTTAACGGATGTCATACAATTTTTAGTTTATTTAACCGAGCCTTCGCAGTAAGTGGTGTGACTATCTGGCTTGTTTATTCTTCGGGATGAATACATTACTTAATACATTACTTACGGTATTTGGCTCGTTTATTTAAACTACTGGGGATATGAGATCGGTCCGACCTTGTTTTTTCAAAAATCCAAAATACAAGTTTTTCAAAATTATATATATTAAATTAAATTTAAACGGGTGTTGGGATATCCATCCTAGCAGCCGACAACTTCACAACTCCCAACTTTTTAGTGTCGACATTATATAATAAAACATCTTCTTTGATTTTAAGCATTACTTAGAGAACAGCTTTTTTGTTCTGTATAAGTCTTATGGAACTAAATTTTTTGTAGGATTTATCTCTTTCAGTAATCTTGTAAAATGATTGAAGCACTCTCTAAGTATGTTAAACCCTATTTTAATTTTTAACATTATGAGAGCTATAGATAACTTAGAATGAAATGTAAAACTCTCCTATAATGGTCTTTTTGTCACATTGAGTAATTCATAAGACACCCAATTATTTTAGTTTGGTGGCTCTTCCTCCACTTGACTTAGATAATAATGCTTTTGTCTATCGTATAATATTTCGATAAATTTACTTGCATCAAACTCAAATTGAGGATCATAGTTCATTGAAAAAGCAGATCTAATTGAAAGGTCTAACTCACTATTTGAAGTCCAAAAACCAATAGCCAAGTTGAAATTCCAAATGAGATAAATCATATTTGAATTTGTCAGACATTAATTATTTTTTATTTTAGTCTTTCAAACATGGACACCAAAACCTACTCTCTGATATAAAAAGTCACGTGTTGAGATGTCGATTACACAAAGGTCTCGACACCAGTTAAGAACTCTTAAATGAGTCATTTTGTATTTAATTCTAGTTTATTGTACATACATGAACTTAATGTATAAATATTCATAAATAACCTATATACAGTAAATAAAGAATTTATAACCTACAACTACTGCCTACAAATATTAAAAATTTTCTATATATAAACTAAATAGCAACTAGACTTTCTATTTACACATATAACGCTCAAAACTCTAAAATCTCATCATAAAGATCACTATTACCACTTTTTAAAGTGAAATGCATATTTTCATACATAGATTTAAAGCACCAAAGTGTCATATATATAATTACAACATTTTAGCTGTGAGATACATAAATACATAAAAAAAGTTTTGTGCAAGGTATGCAAATGCAAATTTGCCTTTAAAAAAGGGCACTTACATACTAGCACACAATTCTTATGTATTTACTCATCCCAAACGTATACTTCATATTTACAGACATAGCAGTCAAAAATTTAATATCACTTCAAAAACTTCACATTTACCACTTTTAAAAAGTAAAATACATTTTTCATGCATATGTTTAAAGCACCAATGTGCAATGTATATAAAAATGGGAATTTACAGTCATTTACACAAATCTTTCGTATTTGCATATCTCATACTTAAAATTTAATATTTTCACAATTAGTACTCCAAAGTTTAACATCAAAAATAATACTTACTAATTTTAAAAATTGAAATAAATGTTTTAGTGCATAGCTTTAAAGCACCAAGGTGTCATTAGATAAATACCAAAGTTTAGGTGTGCAAATTTGCCTAAAATTTGGCATTTACATTTGTAACACACAATTCTTATGCATTTACAAATCTCAATCCTAAACTTTTATATTTTCATACATACCACTCCAAACTTTAATACACAAAAAACAACACTAATGCAATTTTTTTAAAGTGATATATAGATTTTCATGCATGGATTTAAAGGATGAAAGTGTCATGCATGTAAATATAAAAGTTTAGGTGCGGGAAACATAAAAACATAAGAATCGTGTGTAAAGTAAGTGAATTTGTCTCTAAAAAGGAGAATTTCCATTTTTGCAGCACACAACTCTTATGTATGTAATTATCTCAAATGTAAACTTTCATATTTTCACACCTCACTCTGAATATTAATATCACATAAAAACCCACACAATTACTAGTTTTTAAAGTGAACTACATTTTTTTCATGCATGAATTTAATGAACAAATGTGTCTTGTGTGTAAATATGAAAGTCTAGGATTAAGATACATAAATACATAAGAATTATGCATTGGTATGATAGTTTTTATTAAAATTTAGGTGTTAGATGTTGAGAAGTCCGAGAGATGAGTCATCTACATATAACAAGGAGATACATAATCAAAATTGCAGAAAATTGAATTAGAGTTTTAAATTTCTCAAGAACACTTAATAACATAATATAATAAATATAATTCTTAAATTTAAATAGAGACGTTAAGGAATAGTGGAATCGATGTTACCTATGACTTTAGTGTAAGAACTCAAGAAATAGTAAACCCTCATAAAAATAAGAATCGAGACTGATTGGTCAGAACCATAGAAAAGGTGTGTGTAAGAGAGAAAATGAGGAATTTTGGATGTCAAATCGATTTAAACAGCCTTTGCGGCAATCTTTGGCCTTTGATTTTTAATTTCTTAATGACAATGGGTTACACCGTTGGAAGTTAAGGATCACTTATGATTTATGATGATTGTGGAGTTGAGGAAAAATTTTATTTGTGAAATGTTGAGTCATTGAATTTTGTGAACATTAAACAAAATAAACTTTATTTTAAAACATATAATCTATATTAAAAAATTCAATAAAATTTAATTAGAAAAATAATCAAATATAGAAAATAATAAAAAAAAATAATAGCCAAAAACTTTTTATAAAAAATGGGAGTAATAAAATTAATAATCATTCAATCTTTAAATCTAACTATCTACCATGACTCACTTATCAAAGTCAATCAAAAAAAAATAAATTATCTTTAAAAGAAATTATGTTACAAATGGGTACATAGTTATGAAATTAAAGTAACATTAGGAATGTTGAACATAGCTAGGACACTTGGCTAATTCATTGATTAATAATCCTCAAGATATTTTAGTGAAATATATAGAAGTGAATCCAAAAAATAAAAGGAACATTATCGTGCAACTCAGAAGTGGAAAGAAAACTAAAGATACAGAGGGACAAGATCAAAATCCATGAAAGTGAATAGGACCTCATAGATAAAATTAAAAAGAATTGAAAAATAAATATAATAATGAAATCAATAATAAAATTTAAGGACCACCATCTCCTTTTCATTATAGGCTTCAAATATAAAATATAGATAAGTAATTGTCTAGATTCTTAAAAGTGTTTAATAAGCTAAATGTTAACATCCCATTCATTGAAGCAAAAGAACAAAAAAAGTTATATTAAATTCTTTGACCTCATTTTTCTCCATCTTTCCTCCTTTCCCTATTTCATTAAATCCAAGTACTTCCTTCCTAGAACTTATAGGTGGTTAAGCTGACCACACAACTAGCCTAATGGGCTCAAGTTTGATGCGACTGCTCTGTTGGTTAGCCTGGATTTGCCTTGGTTGGCTAATTTTGGCTAGAGTTTGGTCCAAATTGAGGTTAATATTAAAATCAATATAAACACAAATTAAATTAAATGAACTTAAATTAAAAAAAATTAATTAACTAAAAATGAAACCAAATTGAATAAAGTAAATTTGACTTAAATATAAATCTAAAGCTTAAGCTTAATTCAAAATTAGTTTATAATTTTAAATATAACTAAAAAAATTAATATTTTAATTAATTTTAAGTTAAATTTCAAATTCGATAAAACTAAATCAAAACCTAAATTTGGCTATAAATAAATTCTAAATTTTGAAATTAACTCTAGTTAAAATCAATTAAATTAAAATTGCCTAAAAAAACAAAATCAAGTTGTTAATTAAACCCAATAACAAATAAAAATAAAAAAAATCTTAGCTTAGAATCCAATTAACCCAAATTAGAATAAAAAAATAAAAGCTTTAAACATTAACCTACTTAATCCAAATCGAAGTGATAAATTGAACTAAACCTAACTTTAATTTAACTTTGAGTTTCATGCACATGGGCATGCATTTATAATTTTCAAATCCATATGCATGCACTTAAGTATAAACATAAATATGCATATGCATAAATACATACCCTCATACACATGCATGCATATAAAATGAGGTATGCATATATATATATATATATATATAAAGATGGTGGCGCCAACTGCTCTATTAGGGTTTCGGCCATGGTATCTCTTCTCTGTTTAGTGACTTTCGTGGAATGGCGTTGCTTGCTCTTGCTTCCTCTTCGGCTTTTGGTGGTGTTTGGTGCTTGGTTATCTGTGTTCTAGATGTTTTGGCTTTTCGGTATTTTTCTCGGCTATCTCTTCTCTGTTTAGTGACTTTCGTGGAATGGCATTGCTTGCTCTTGCTTCCTCTTCGGCTTTTAATGGTGTTTGGTGCTTGGTTATCTGTGGTCTAGATGTTTTGGCTTTTTGGTATTTTTCTCGGGTTTTCTCGGCCTTCTTCTTTGAACCTTGGAGTTAAAGTTCCTTTGGTTTTTTGTCGCACTGCCACTTTTTTTATTCTAATGTGTTTTGCTTCTGCTAGAGGCTTTGTTTTGGATGCCTTCTCCATTTTTTTGGTTGTCCTCATCTTTGTTTTGGGATTACTGCTATGTCGGCTGATTTGTTCGATACAGACCCAAACTTTGTGGGTAAATCCACATATGCAGCTATTATTGGTCTGCAACCAAGTGATGCCTCGCTTGTTGATAAGTTGGTATTCCCATAGGTTTATCATGATGCTTTTGAGGGGAATTTTGAATGTGATCTACTAAAAAGAGGTGGTAAAAAGGTAGAAAGGCATGTTATCATATTCTCTGATTTTGAAGTAGCTAAACTTGTTGAGAATTGTAAGTTCACCCTTATTGGAAAATTTTTAATGTGACATCCCAAGATGGACTCTATTTGGAAGGCATTTGTTGAGTTCAAACTAGTTGACATGAATTGATTGGTTTGATGATTGACATGTAAGGATCCAGTTAACTAAGGAGGAAGACTATGCAAAGATTTTTTCAAGGAAATACATCCATATTGAAGGCACACTTATGAAGATACTTAAGTGGACCAGGGACTTTGATCCCAGTAAAGAACCCTCCATTGTGCCAACCTGGTTTAAGCTTCCAGAGTTGAAACTACACTTCTTCAATCACAAAGTACTTTAATTTATTGAGGCATGATTGGGCAGACCCATGAAACTAGATATTGCAACTTTCAATTTAACCAGACCTTCTTCTGCTAGGATTTTTGTGGAGAGGGATATCACTCAACCCATTAAAGAAGAAGTATGGTTGGGCACTGCCCATGATGGACATTGACAACAAATTATTATGCAACAAAAACCCTACTACTGTACACATTATAAAATGTTTGTTCATATCAAAGATAGGTGTTACAGCCCCAATCTAAAACCTCGGGCAAATAATTATGTTGCTGCCCCTTTGGCACCTAGGTGATGAAAATAATTATTCGGGCAAATAATTACCTGTTCCCACTTTAGGTGATGAAAATCTAGCTCCTACAGTGGAATCCTCTGGTTTGGGCGAGCAAGATGCATGTGTTTTGGCCCCGCCTTTGATTGTGGAGAGCTCTGAACCTAAGGGAAATACCCTTGTTCTTATGGTGATATGTCGACAATATATGTTGCCCTTACAACTAATACCATCTCCTTGGTGGAGGATGTTGTTGAGGAATTGTTGAATTTACCTCAGGAGCCTGCTGGTTTTGATCCTCCCATTGATGGCACTCAACAAGTGGTTCCTTCCCCTCACTTAATTGTAGAGATGGAATAGAATTTAGAAGCTGAGTGCCAAATTTAGAAAGGCAGGAAGAAAAAGAAAACCCCTTGGGATTCCAAAAACTCTCAGGAGGACACTAACATTTTGGAAGCATGTAGCTCTTACTCTACTAGAAGGGAGTCTCTAAATAGACTTACCAGGGGAAGATCCAAACCCTCCCGCCATGATTAACCTTCATTGTTGGAATACAAGGGGGATTGCCCACCCTCTATCTCTGAAAAGGCTTCAACAACTTAGGAGGAAACATAAGCTATGGTGTATAGTCATATTAGAGCCCTTGATTCACAATAATCCCCAACAGCTTTTGAAATATTTCCATGGCTTTCGATTATCTGCAAACACTAACAACAAAATTTGGTTGTTTTTTAAACAGGAAATGAGCTGCACTATTGATCCCAAAACTGCTTATATGCAACAGTATAACAATAATTTTGATAATATTTTTCACTTATATTTCCTTATTTTGCAACAAAACCAAACACTTGATCTTGAAGGAAAATAAGAATTTAACTTTTAATTTATATATATTGGGATACTACACAAGTATACGTATCGTTATCAAGTAATATAGGACTTTTTTATTAAAACCTGAATATCGAACCCACATGGAAGGTATGCAATATGCAATTTTTGGAAAACTTTCTATTTTTAAAAAGATAATTATTTAAACTAAAGACGTTTTTGCAAAGACGTTTTTGCAAAAAAGATTTTTGCAAAAAAGAAAGTTTAAATATTTTTAATAATTTTAATATTTTGATAAAAATAAAACAAACTTAAAAAGTAACTTGAGTTTTTGTAGAAGAAAACACTAAACATGAATCAGTAATACGTAAAGGAATTTTGTTGTGGAAGTATGCATACTGTGTTATGCCAAATAGGAGCAATAATATTATTTACCTTTACTAGAGATGCTATAATGAACATTGGCTAATTTAAAGTTTGAATAGTTATGAAGACCTGCTAGGCAGGGAAGATACTAGCTCTCACTCTAGAGTTCCCTCGATTCCCTCCACTGGGGGCTAACATCTCGTATCAGAACCTAAAACAATAAACCAAGTTGGGGGTTTTAACTCACTTTAAAGTCCTCTAACCTTCCTCTAACCTTCACCCTTCAATGAATATTTCCTTATTTATTTGCAGTCAATCATATGAACTACATTCTCATTCATACAACCTTATGTGTATCTTTCCAATTGTTGACTGAGACAATACTAACCCGACTCTTACATATTCTCACCACAAATTTTAACATCTGAATTGGCCCAATCAAGAAGTAAATGAAGTACATCGAATAAAATTATCTCATCTTCTTCCAACATTAAAGATCAATACTCTCCACAACTT
>NW_018238571.1:165075-168572 GCF_001263595.1 Phalaenopsis equestris | reverse complement strand
CTTATCTTATCTCAAGTCCTCCACCGAACTCTTGAAGTTCCTTTGAATCTCTTCTCTTTTACAACACTCTCAATATAAAACTAAAATAAAAAGGATAAATTTGTGGTGCCTGAAAATCTCTTCAACTAACTCCTCAATTTTAGAACTATCAAAACTTTTCCAATACTTTTAGGACCCCTTTCAAAGTTTTAATCTTCCTTCTTTTATAATTCTCTAAAAGGTGTCTTTGTATCTCTTCAAAATGTGCCTTGATTTGATGTATTTCCTCAAAAGATGCATTCTTTCGCAATAATTTTCATCGATGGTGGTTGTAACCACCTATTAAGCCAATAGGTACCTCAAAAACCTCTTCAAAATTCGCAAAAATCAAATTTCCTCATCCAATAACTTCCACTAGTGCTTAAGCGTGGGGCCTCTGGCGCTTAGGTGAGGCCTTCTCTATTTAACCGGTGCTTAAGCTCCGGATCTAGCACTTAGGCGTCAAAACACTTTTTGCACATTTTTCACCTATTTGCTCCAAATTTGATTCTTTTTCACTCCTTTAAGCATTTTTCACCTTTTAAGCATTTTTCACCTTTTAAATACAAAAATACTTTTCATTAAAGTGCAATATCTCAAAAATAGGTATAAAAATGTGTCTGAAAATACTATATATTTTAGGTGTATCACAAACCACTTAAAGTTCCTTTAAGCACTTTCTCTCTTTACAATCACACTCAAATTTCTCTTAGAAATGTAATAAAGAATAAATTTCTCACATTCCCTCTTCTCCTACAACTCTAGAAGAAAAACCGTTTAGATTTAGAAATATAGTAAATATAGTAATCCAATTTAGAAAAACTATTCAGTAAATGAGACCAACTTAAGGTTTAGAAATTTTTAATGTTAAGATAGATAAAAATATGAGTTCCTATCTAATTCAGAAATATTGTAAGTTTTCCAAATTTAGAATTTATTTCTTTTATTACCTCCACTTAAAAATGTTTATTAAGAATAATTTTACTTACTATATTATATCTATATGCTTAAGATTTTCTCAAGTCTTATATTTTAAAAAGATCAAATGTATAACCAATTTTTGATTAGGCACTAATCCTCAAGCTTCTCCTACCTCACTTTTTCCTCTTCTAATTCTTCTTCTTCTTTTTCTTTTTCTTTTTCTTTTCTTTTTCTTTTTCTTTTAGGCAACTATTACTATATCTAGATAGGCCTTTAATAATTTTGAATTCTACCTTTTGCTTTCCTAAAGCAAAGTCTTGATACAAAACTTTTACTTATAAATATAATAATAGCTTTGAAAGTTATCTTTAATAAAAAAAATTTAAGTATTAAAAATAAAATTCTGAATTTCTAAAATTTTCAAAAATACAATCTTTCTTACTAAAGATAGTTACTTATATTAATCATTTTCTACACTAAAAACTTTTAACTTAAAGTTTTTCTTCATTACTCAAAATTTCAACAAAATTTTTTTTTTGATTTCTAAAATTAAATTTTACTTCCCAAATATAACTTCATATACATGATCAATTTTTCTTTTCAAATCTAATTCTTATGTAGTTCATTTGAGAACAAATAAAATTCAAGTTTTAAAAATATTTTTCATTCCCCCCAAACTTAAATTTTCAACAGATTAAACAGTTTAGCATCAAATATATATAGGAAGGAATGAAAAATAAAATAAATGCTAACAGAAATTCTTATACCCTAATGATATAAGTATAAAACTAAAAAAATGAGTAAAATTAATTTTGATCAAATTTGATAATATCTTGATTTTAATTCAACATGTAGATATTCAATAGACTTCTAAACAGTGGGTATAAACATAAAAGCAAACTAACACACTAACTTGACTTAACAATCTCAACATAAAAACAAACTCACAAACATGATAAAAGAAAAATACAGATTAGCAGTTTCTGAAATTTAATATTTAAGACCTAAGTTAGCAAGATTTTCATCTTTTCAAAAGACATAAAATTAAGTTAAGTTATAAACTAACTAAATCACATAACTCATAACAGTTACTACCCTAGAATTTTAAAACAAACTACTAACTAACACAAACATCACAATAACAATAAAATACAAAAGTCCAAAACACAATACATAGTACATATCATCATAAAGATGCAAATGTAGCAGTACCACACCACATAGTCCACAACATAAAAATAAACAACATCTCAAATCTCAAGTCCAAAGCACATAGTCTAACACATATTACAAACATAAAAATCTCTTGATTTTACTCCTCATCTTCTGAATCACCGCTATACCACTTTTCTGCAGGCTCATAATCAGGATAACGAGGATATGGAGGAAATTGCACTTTTGGATCACATCTAATTAGGTTCTCCACAGATGAGTGGAATTTCTCTTCACAATCACTCTTTCTCCTACTATACCTATCATTATGCTCTGCAAAATGCTCTAAATTCTGAACTTTATCAGCGGTAAAATTAATATGATCCATCATCCACAGTAATAATTGACCTTGGATCTCAGTACACTCACTTCTAGATGTAGAAGCACGTGAGGTAGATGGTCTAGATGTAGAAGCAGCAAATGTCTCCATTCCATAACTCCTAAAAAATCCTCCTTTCCATGGAATACTCAGAATAAGTCTTCAAATTCACCTTAGTGATGGGCTTTAGAGGTAACAACACTTCCTCCCAGCTATCATATTTAACTCCAACCTGCTCACACAAAGAAAAGATCAAGGAAGCAAATCTCAGACCTACAGTGGTAACGTTAGTGGCATAATTGCTGATAGTCTGATAAATTTAAGCTCCTATGTTGATGAGCTTTCCTTCCTGGATACAATAATTTAACGTTGCTCTCTCTCTAGTCACTTCACTGAGATGATTTGTTGGTAGCAGACGAACAGAAATAAAATAATTCTAGGCCTTTAAAGTTGCACATAACTTTGAAGTTGGAAAGTTGACTCTCGTCTCATTAGTGACCTTCCAAGTCCTCTTCCAACAGTAAAGTAAGAAAAAATCTTGTCTAACTCCGCTTCAGTCAAATTATAATTTGCATAAAAACATAACGTATCGGGTTGCAGATGATAAAATAAGTTGATTACCTCCGGTGAAAAAGGTACCAACTTTCCTCAAACCATGAATCTATTGTCTTCAGCCTCAAGGAGGTTTGCATAGAACTCCCTAACAACAAAAATAACCTCCACAGTAGAGAAACAGTAGAATCGTTCCCACTGTCAGTGAACGATCAAATCCTCTTTGTCTCCACCTGTATTCCTAAAACACCACTCCTGAATCAGTTTATGTGATTGCAATGCATCACTGTACCGATCCTGAGACTTCAAACTAACAAATTTACTTGAATCAAAAAGGTTCTTTCCTTTGATCCTCTTCATTCTTGGTGTCATTCTACAAATTTTATAAATTCCAAAAATAACTTCAAAAATCAAGTCTAATTTACTAAACTAAACTTCCAAAGTATAAACTACACTTCTCATGCAATTTCCATAG
>NW_018238571.1:163877-165060 GCF_001263595.1 Phalaenopsis equestris | reverse complement strand
CTACACTTCCCATGCAATTTCCATAGATTTTTTTCTCATTTTCACCATGAGTAGTGAATTTTTGAATTTCTCCAAATGTGCTCAAAATACATAGTGAAAATCCAAAATTTTTGCATATAAGTAAAGCTCTTACCTTAAGGAACTTGAATCTAGCAAATTTCACTTGATTACACCAAGAAAAAAAATTTTTAGATGTGCCCTAGCCCTCAAAAATTGTAAACTCGAGAGGTTGAAGGTGACGGTGGCATTAAAAATGGTGATTTTTGGGCTGAAATTTCACTTCTAATCATTCGTGAACGAATTTTTGTGAACCGACGCTTAAGCGTGGGTAAATGGCGCTTAGGCGCCTGCCTCTCCGGTTGGCTCGTGCTTAAGCGCGAGATGTGGCGCTTAGGCGCCAGTGCATGATTTTCAAAATTTTCAAATTAAAGTAAAATGCACTATTTGCCTAAGTAAACCACCCCTAAATGGTCTCATAGCACTTAATGGACTATTTTCAACTTCTTATAACTCCCCTCTCTCTCAAAATTCTCCATAATTTCTATTGAGGCTAAATAACACAAACTTTCACACAAACAAACTTATATTAATTCACAAACAAGTACAAATGCCTTTAAACACTTAATTCTCACTCCAAATAGTCTTGGATGAGGAAATTTTTCTAAATACTAATACACAACAATCATTTCACAATTAAACACATATAAAAAATCATAAATACTAAAAACAAGACTTAAACACTGAACCACTTTAAAACAACAACTTTTAACACACAAATTCTAACACTAAACTTAATTCCATTCTTCATTTCAAGGAACAAATTCCTATCTGTCTTTCATTAGTCTCTCCAGGAATATAGAGTTGATCAAACGGACAGTGGTGACGAGCTTTGAAACTATCTTCTTTAATCCACTTCTACTTTATGAACATCACCTTATTTTTGTTGATTTTCTCTGATATCCCTTCAGTACGAACGGCTAAGAAAATCTTCAATTGCCATCCAATATGCTCTAGATGTGTATGCAACTCAAGTACCTTGGTCTCCAATAAAGTCATTGTATTCTCAATTTTGTTGATCTTCTCATATCCCTTAAATACTAATGGCTAAGAAATTGTTATACATCTTATACATCTCTTGTGTAATGAACCTTTTCCTCATGGTTTCTTCCTTCTTCTTCAAATC
>NW_018238571.1:163568-163769 GCF_001263595.1 Phalaenopsis equestris | reverse complement strand
TCTATTTATAGGCCTAAATCCTTCCAATAACTCCTAGACACGTTTAGAAACTACCTTGACACATTTTTACAAACTAATTGGCGGTTAAACCTCCTTGAATATTAATTTCGCACATGTGTTTAAACTGTTGTTCTTAAGCGCCGGATTTGGGGCTTAAGCGCCAGTGCACATTTTTGCACTAGTCAACTTAACATCCAAATT
>NW_018238571.1:157420-163263 GCF_001263595.1 Phalaenopsis equestris | reverse complement strand
AGTTTGCCTGGAAATAATCTTAACATTGCATTATATAGCAAAACTTGTTGCCCTGGCTGAAAATTTTTAGTAAGAATCCTTTGATCATACCACATCTTCATCTTTTCTTTATAAATCTTGGCACTCTCATAAGATTCATTTCTTATCTCTTAAAGCTCGTTTAATTGTAATACTCTTTTCTCAATAGCATCTTTCAAATCATAATTAAACTCTTTAATCGCCCAATATGCTTTTTGCTCAAGTTCAACTGGTAAGTGACAAGCTTTCCCAAATATTAGCCTATATGGGGACATTCCTATAAGATTTTTGTATGCAGTCATATAAGCCCACAAATCATAGTCAAGTTTTACTAACCAATCCATTTTTGTTGGATTCACAGATTTTTCCATAATTCTTTTAATTTCCCAATTGGATAATTTAGTCAAACCACTTGTTTAAGGATGATAAGCAGTATCAATCCTATGATTTATATGATATTTCTTTAATAACTTCTCCATTATGGCATTTCTAAAATGACTTCCCCCAGCAGTAATGATAACTCTCGGCATCCCAAATCTACAAAGTATGTTTATTTTCAATAATTTTGCAAAATACGTGATGGGTGCACGACACCTTCAGGTGAAATCTGACTTGCAATTAGTGTTCAATAAAGTAAACAACTACTTCAAAGCCAAATATCAAATGATGGACAAATGTTTCAGGAAGGCTAAGATGGTTATAAGGAAATTTGAAGTCTTCAAAGTTGAACCCATCTCACAAGAAGATAATTTAAGTAGGTAACCTTGTGTCTAAGTGTCTATTTAAGGGAAGGAACACCCTATAAACTCAACCAACCTATCTTGGAAGGAGTTGTAATAATGGAGCTAGAAACCAAGGGAATAAAAAGTTGGGTAGACTCATGCATCTTCTTCCTTATAACTGGAATTATCGTTAGCATAAGTTTCTTCTAATGTTACACATCTTTGAATATCTAGATCCTTTCCTTATTTTTATAAAAATGGGTAATCCCAAAAATAAGTCTTAACTTCAGAAATAAATTTCTTCTTTTGTTGGTCTGTCATTCCATAGGGTATAATATCGCTAACAATAAAGTTCACAATGTCGCATACCACGGAACATGCCACTCATTAATAGTGAACAGTTTTTCAGCTAGAAAATTTTCATTAATTTCTTTTGCAAAATAGAGTGGTTTTTCTAACTCAAGCTTGGACAAATGATCAGAAATTTGATTTGCAGTTCTCTTTCGATCTATTATTTAAAATTCAAATTCTTGCAAAAGAATAATCCATCTTATAAGTCTAGGTTTAACACCCTTCTTTGTCATTAAGTACTTAATGGCGGAATGATATGTATGCACTACACAATGAGTTCCAATTAAATATGATCTAAATTTATGAAAAGCATATTCTGTGCTAGTAAATTACTTTAGTAAATTTATCATATCTTTGACCTAAAACAACACCTATAGCATAATCACTAGCATCACACATTAATTAAAATCACTAGCATCACACATCAATTCAAAAGTTTTTCCAGTTTGGTGTAACTATAATTGCTGATTAATTTTTCTTTTAATAAATTAAAAGTTTTTAGGCATTCCTCATCAAAATTGAAAATTGCATCTTTCTTCAGTAAATGGAATAAAGGCTTAACAATCTTTGAAAAGTCTTTAATATATCGCCTGTAGAATCCAGCATGTCCTAAAAAACTCCTAATTTCCCTTACATTTGTTGGATAAGGTAAATTAGCTATCACTTCAATTTTAGCAGGATCTACTTCCATTCCATTTTCTGATATTTGATGACCTAAAACAACTCCTCCTGCTACCATAAATTGGTATTTTTCCCAATTAAGGACTAAATTTGTTAATTCATAGTGCTTAAGTACTTTAGATAAAAGTTCTAAACATAAGTCAAATGTATGTCCACAAATGAATTTCTCATCCATGTATACTTCAATCCCTTTTTCAATTAAATCACAAAAAAAAACCATCATACATCTTTGAAATGTAGAAAATTCAATCCCTTTTTCAATTAAATCACAAAAAATTATCATCATACATCTTTGAAATGTAGCAAGGGCATGGCATCCTTCTAAAAGCAAAATTCTAAAAGCAAAAGTACCATAAAGATTGGTAAAAGTTGTTTTCTCTTGATCCTCAATAGATATTTGTATTTGGTAATAACCAGTATATCCATCTAGAAAACAAAAGTATTTATGTCTAGCTAGTCTATCCAGAATTTGATCTAGAAAGGGTAATGGAAAATTATTTTTCCTAGTGGCAAGATTTAATTTTCTATAATTAATGCATATTCGCCACCCTATAACTTGTCTGGTAGGCATTAATTCATTATATTCATTCACAATTACAGTTTCTCCTCCTTTCTTAGGAACACAGTAAATTGGACTAACTCATTCTTGACCTCCCTTTTGTTGAGGTCTAGTTCTTCCTCTTTAGTAGTCTAAGGTCTATTCATAGGACTTTCCTGTTGACTATTCCTAGAAAATTTGAAAAGGAACCCTCACTATTAAAAATTCTAAACTCCTCTTTACTCAACTTGGTTCCACATAGTGGTCCTAACCTCTAACACTTAGTAGGTGGGGTCAATATGGGGGAGCTCAAGGTGAGTTCCCATAGGACTGCTTGCCCTTAGGGTTGACTTTGGGTGTTGGTCGGGACACTCTGGGTGTTGGTCTAGAGCTAAGATACCTCACAATCACTCACAAATACAAACCCAAAATTTCTTGACTTTGATCTCTTAATCCTTTGGGAGACTCATGTGGATGGTCCCTAAACTCACTGGTCCTAGGCTAGGGTTTAGCTAAGACCAGTAAATAGAGGACCCAAATGGGGTTTCTATTGGTCCATAGCTCATTTATGATTGTTAGCTCCCCAATTCTACCAAAAATACTCAACTTGGCCATTTGACCGAAAATTTCCCAAATTACCTAAGTACCCTTGAAACACTAAATTTGGCCAAAATTCCCAAATTTACAAAAAATACCCAAATTTGTTGAAAAATCATTTCAAATTTCTTGAAAACATCCAAATTACCCAAAATCACCAAAAAATTACCAAATTACCAAAATGCCCCTCCTTAGCCAAAAATTTCAAAAATTACAAAAAATCCCAAAAATTCCCAAAACCTTCCAAATATTCCCAATTTTATTTTTCTCCACTACCACATAACCCAATTTGACCAATTTGACCGTTTTGACCAAAAACCCCATATTGCCTTTAAAGGACCAATTTCCCTAAATTTACCTCAAATGTCCATCAATTTGGTACCAATTTCCCCCAATTTCAATCCTAAACTCAAATTAACCTTCCATATAATCAATTTAAATCAAATCCAGGCTCAATTGGTTCATGCTTTGAGCCCAATTTTGATATAGGTCAAACCCCCAATTTTGGCCATGGTGGTTGTGGCTGTTGTGGTCTTTGGTTGGCTCAAAATGGCTAAAGGTTGGGTTTTGATTTGGCTAGACATGATTTTGAGTGGCTATGGCTATGGGGGGCCACCAAAAAACCAAAGACCACCACAGCCACTAACCTTTTCTTTTGGACCAAACTAAACAACACGAAACCCACCAAACCAAGCTATGGACCAATGGATCCCCAATATAAGGGATTCATGCCTATTTTTGGGTCTTAAGCCAAATATCCTCACCATTATGACTAACCCCTAGGGGTAAGTGATCATTGAGCCTCCCCTGGATCACCTGACCCCTTAATCAGCTCCATTGTCCTTGCCGGCCGGCCTAGTCACCGAAAAATGGCCAAACCAAGAGCCACCCCCCATGGAATCAGATCCAATTCAAACCTAGATGCCACCTCATCTCATTTTAAATTTGTAGCCTCTCTGCATTCCACCTAAGCAAAATTTTTCACCCCTCAATTGGCCATGAAAGCCACCCCAAGCCAATTTTATAAAACCTCGCCTCCGTGGTCATAAGAGGAGTTGTTGAAATTTTCTCAAAGAGACCCCTCCAAATTTCTCCTAGAGCTTTTTTTAGACTTCCTCAGTGCATTCCAACCATTACATTGCTCTAAATTCTCTTGTCGGAGTTCAATTTTTGAGCTCAAAACCTTGTCGGAGATAGGACAGAGCTCTCCACACCTCTACACTCCACGAAAATCAAATTAAACTCACCCACACTTTCACTATAGTGAAAGAAGACAAAGCTCCATCAAATCCCCCTCCCACAGAGCCTCACACTAGACTTTGATCAACACCCAAATTTGGCCTTGATCAAATTTGGGTTTAGACCTTTCACTACGACCAGAGGCTCAATCTCTAGCCTCCTTGGACCTTCACAAACGTGCCGAGCACCTCTGATTGAAGCTTCACTTCTCAGAGCAAAGGTATTGAGCTTCCCCTCTTCCCGAGCATATGTTCACTCTACCTTTGATTAGAGTTGATTCCAGGGTAGCCTGGTCGTATGGATATGTTCTACATGTTTAGACAAGCATTTAGAAAAAAATTGTACTTGATTTGGCTAAGAAACGAGCGAGATCTTAAGCTTTAAAAGTGGACGATTCTCGGGCTAGGGCATCAAGACAATGACCACGCATCGTTGGATCTCGCGTGTATTACACGAACGGCTCTGATCGTGTCGAATGGAGAGTCGGAACGAAATGACGGGACGGGTGGTAGCTGGCGTGCATGGCAGTGTCGAACAGGAGCACGCCGCATGTAAAGCTTGGAGCGGACGAGGATGTGCAGCATCACATAAATAGAAAATAGTGGTTTTCTGATTTAAATAATTAGCCCTAACTTCAATAATTCATATCTTGGTGTGAAAAATCACAAAAATAAAAGAAAAATATCTTAGTGCTCAGTGAACAGGGAAAAATAATATGGAATTAGTTTGAAGTTCATTTGATGTATATTTTATTTTTAATTAATTAAATACTATTTTGAGTCTTTTGATTCTCCATACATGTAGACATTTCACCATAGCTTGAACTTTTGGCATGTTGTTGCCTCTGTCTTAGGAAATATTCTCTAATTTTTCCAAAGTCAGAGGAGACCTTTAGACAGAGATCCATATTTTCAAGTTTATGTCTATTATTTGCATAAATTAATTATAATAATTAGCATGTTGCTAAAAAAATTTCAAAAAATTTTTGAAAGGTTTGACATGACCAGAGAACCTTTTTGGATCAATGGAAACCACCATAAATAAGTCATGGATCAATGGAAACCCCATTTTGGGTCCTCTATGTAGTGGTCTTAGCTAAACCCTAGCCTAGGCCTAATGGGTTTAGGGAACCACCTACAGGAGTCTCCCAAAAGTATCAAAAGAATAAAGCCTAGAAGTTCTGAGTTTAAGGTAATGATTGATTGTGAGTACAAGTGATTGCAAGTAAGTGCCTTAGCCCTAGACCAACACCCAGGGTCAACCCTAAGGTCTAGCAGTCCTAAGGGTGACTCATCTTGAGTTTCCCTCATAGTGACCCCACCTACTAAGTTCTAGAGGTTAGGACCAATATGTGGAACTTCAAGTTGAGTAGAGAAGAGTTTGAAATTTCTAATGGTGAGGGTTCCTTGTCTAGTTTTCTAAGAATAGTCAATAGGAAAGTCCTATGGCTAGACCTTAGGCTACTAAAAAGGAAAAACTGAACCTGAACCAAAAGTGAGGTCAACAAAAGGACCCCCAATAGGTGTGGTGTGTTGGGCAAGCACACCGTGCGCATTGGCGTTGACCGATGAGATCAACAAAAACCAATACAAGCTCCTAAGTCAACAGACCCGGAAGTATGTGTAAAGCTGTGTTTGTGTTTTTTTTTTAATTCTGTCGGGGATACTGGCATGGGCATAATTTATCAAGGCAAGAAG